>NW_025237766.1:0-4525 GCF_018294505.1 Triticum aestivum
CCCCGGCCGCCTCCTGGGGAGATGGCGCTAGGGCAGAGTCGGGTGCCCGCTATTTTCTGTCCGTACCGAGTCTATTCTTAACCTCTCCCAACAACTGATTGCCCCTAAAGTTTTTTTGTGGTGTAGTGCATGGCCACCTCACCTCACATCGCCACAGCCCATACATCGCCACTGCCGCAGCCCGGATCAACGTCGAGCGAAAGTAGCCGAGCAGGAGCATCTCTGAAGAAGGCAACACGCCTCCCGCGAAGCCTCGACCACCACTCCGCCGGCAAAAGGTGGCGCCTTCAAGAAGGGCAACGACGCCAGCGCGCTATCACCACCTAACCTCAGAGTTTGGGCTTTCACCCAGGTCGCGGAGGAAGAGGGTGGGGCAAGGACCTCGAAGCCACTACCAGAGGAGAGAGACGCCGGAGCGCTGCCGACATCGTGGCCGTACCAGCTGACAGAGCGTTTCTCCCCCGGTCTATACCCACCAACGTCCATCCCTAACCGCCGCCACCACCGAGCACACGGATGCCTGCCGCGTAGACCGGCAAGGTCGGATGTGGCACAAGGGAGGGGCCCGTCACCGTCAGATCCGTTCCAAGTGGCGAACGGGGAGATCCGCGGAGCAAGCTCCATGCCCGCCGCCAGCCCACCGCCGACGCGGACAGACATGGCGGCCTTCCACATTAGCACTGGCCACCCACCGCATGGGAGCCGATGCGCATCCTGGCAGTGGCCACCACCACAGATCCGGAGCAGTACAAGCAGGCATGACTGCCCGTTGCACGCGATGGAACCACCATCACAAGGCCCTTTGCACCGCCTCCAAGCACCAGTCCAACCGCTGCCGCCTGCCGTCGCTTCCTCTGCTATCGCTACGCCTCCACTCGAGCTCGCCGTCCCCTGCCAGCCACTGTCGGAGCAAGGGAAGATACGCCCCACCGCCGCTGACATAGACAGGGCTTCACCCCTCCACGCAAGCCGGCGGCAGCGATGGGGGAGGTGGGGGGAGGGGCTCGGAGGCTGGTTGGTTGTGTTGATCGTCTGCGTCGCTCGCGGGAGCGACCGGGAGGGGAGGAAGTGGGGTGTTCCAAGTTCCAACCCTTGTTTACTCCGGATGGGAATGTGGACAAGGATAGGGCCGGCCACCATATACAGTACTAATGAAAAGATAGCTCAGCCAGATATTTTTTTGTGTGGTGTTTCTTACACATCCGTTTGAGCTCCTCAAGTTATATAACAGCCCACACGAATGATGGGCACGTGCGCTTAGCTGGCTATCTTGTTCCTCGACACTCTAGCTAGTAAACTCACCATGACACGAGAAATCGCAATGACCAAACAACCACCACAGACACATACTCAGGAACAACAGGATGAACATCCACAACTACATGGCACCATCATGTCATCCGAGTCCCACCACCAGCCCAAGCGCAAGATCACCCTGATTCCGCTCGTCTTCCTGATCTACTTCGAGGTGGCAGGCGGCCCATACGGCTCCGAGCAGGCGGTCCGCGCGGCGGGGCCGCTCTTCACTCTGCTTGGCTTCCTCATCTTCCCCCTGGCGTGGGGTGTCCCGGAGTCGCTCGTCACCGCCGAGCTCGCTGCTGCCTTCCCAGGCAACGGCGGCTTCGTCCTGTGGGCGGAACACGCCTTCGGCCCGCTCGCAGGTTCCCTCCTTGGCACGTGGAAGTACCTCAGCATCACCATCAACATCGCCGCCTACCCGGCCCTCGTCGTCGACTACCTCGGCGGCGTGGCCCCCGCGATCGCGGAGCCCGGCAGGGCGCGCACGGGCGCGGTGATCGGCATGACGCTACTCCTCTCCTTGCTGAACTACGCCGGCCTGAGCGTCGTCGGGTGGGGCGCCATGGTGCTCGGGGTAGTGTCGCTGGCCCCGTTCGGGCTGATGACAGCCATGGCGGTGCCCAAGTTACGGCCGCGCCGGTGGGCATCGCAGGTGGAGGGGAGGAAGAAGGACTGGAGGCTCTTCTTCAACACCTTGTTCTGGAACCTCAACTACTGGGACAGCGCGAGCACCATGGCCGGCGAGGTAGAGCGGCCAGGGCGGACGTTCCCGCGGGCCCTGGCGGCGGCGGTCGTTCTCATCGCCGTCAGCTACCTGTTGCCGCTCATGGCCGCGATCGGCACCACGGACGCATCACCGGATGCGTGGGTGAACGGCTACCTGGCAGATGCCGCAGGTACGTACAAAGGCTTATGACCTTACGTGATTCGCCATTAAACTGGCTACCATCACTCGCTCTCAAATCATTTCACTAATTGAGGAGATTATTAAGAGATGCATGCACCATGCATGTTGCTCTCACTGACAGAGTGGTATATAATATAGTTTCGAAATTTATGGTCTCAGGATGATATTTCTCCCATTTTACAATTTCAAATAGTATTAATAAACTGCACTCCCCTCGATCCAAATATGGAACCTAATAAGATTTTTCGATGTTGCCTTTGATCCAAATATGGGAGGTATGATATAAAAAAAATTATCACTAAAAATTCTTCACATACGAATTTGACTGTATGCTTTTGTAACATATACATCATATTGTTTCTGTTCTAACCAGTAGTCAAAGGCAATTGATGAAAAGTGTATTCAACCTTATATATTTGGATGGAGTGAGTACGGTGTATCTAGTACGGATTAAAATAATTTTTAATTTTTAATTAAAAAATTTCATCAAATGTGCGTACTATGTAGGCTTGCATAAGTAAAATCAGATTTTTTTCGCACAAATAACAGAATTTTTGCGAGACGTGTCATACATTTTTTGCACCAAACCTTGCAATTTGAGATCATGATGAACAGTAATTCACAAATTTAGAAAAATGTACTGTAGCTTTCAGTTTGGAGTATATTAAGGTCTTGTGGAGACATGAAACACCTGGTAGTTTAAGATCCCAAAAGAAAGCATTTTCCGGGCCCACGTCACACTTCACACCATGCCTATCAAGCCCCCACATCACAATCACATCATAGGTCATGCCCATTTTGAAACAAACGCCACAATATCATGCAATTTGACACGAGCAGTGAAAAAGAACTTGGAGAAATTTTTGTATGGTGGTCAACCAGAAATTATTTAAGGACATTAGACATCACCTTTGTCTGATGGGGAGATTAGACATCACCTTAGTGCCTCTGTTCACGTTTCCGTCTTGGATCCAACAAAACTGGATTAATAATGGTGGTAGACTGGTGGTGGCTGACAGTGGCAGCAAGGTGATGGTGTAATTGTTAGCGATAAGGAGAAGGAGAGTCTCTAGAGGTGTTCGGCCGGAGGCAAAACTGGCTACACGGGTGAAGTAGAAGAGAGATACTCCCTTCGTTTTTATTTACTCCGCCGTATTAGTTTTGGTCAAAGTCAAACTTTGACAAAGTTTGTAAACAAAATTGTTAACATATACAATAACAATAGATTCATTATTGATTGTACTTTCACATGATATAATTTTTTTATGATAAATATTTATTTTATTTTCTGTAAACTTGATCAAACTTTATGAAGTTTGACTACAAAGGAAGTACAAGGTACAACAATGGTGAGGGTACAACTTGGCTACGCGCCATATAGCTGAACATAGGCTACATTAACCCGTAGGACCCGATTCCCTTGGGCTGGGCGATGACATCGACTGTGCGCTGATGTACCCTCCTAGGGGCATCTTTTTGGAAAGGGTTTTGGTTGAAGAGACCCATGGTTGCTAGGAGGTTTGCGCTACAACAGTCATTTCATTGTCCCTCCGTTGTCGTGATTTGGATGACTAGGATATGGAGATGGCACACGGCGACAGGTAATGGTGGTTCATCGTTGCGGTTTGGTTTGAGTTCGGGTTTCTGGACACCTCTTATCCTTATCCTCCAATGTTGTTTTGAGATCCGTACTACACAACTAACTTAGTACATGAAACTTTCTCTTTTTTATTTCTTCGAAGCAAAACAATATATGAACTTCAAACTTTTCAGGACAACAAAACATTCTTACTACATATGGGATAAAACTTTCAGATTTTTTTGTTACTATAGAAAATGAGATTTGTTTAATTAAAAAAATCTTATTTTTAGTATTTATGATGCACGAAAAAACCTGAAACTTTTTTCCCCACATTCTAGTTATAATGTTTTGTTGTGCTGAAAAGTTTGAAGTTCATATGTTGAACTATATGGGAGAAATAAAAAAGAGAAAAGTTCTAGCACGAATTGCGATGCAGAATTGGATGGCTAGATAAGGGGGTGCCCATAAGCCTATGCTCCACAATATGTTTCGTTGGTGCATGCATGGTTTCAGTTCACATGGTTGTGTCCATATTCGGATCATGTGTGTTTGCATTTTGTTCTTTGGGTTAGTAGCTGATTGACAAGGATCAATGTTGCTGTCTTTTTTTACATTTTTTCCTTTTCCTAGGCATAGCTTCAGTATTGATTGATTTTGCTCTTTGCCAGCATGATCATTTGTGTGTGTGTGTGTGTGTGTGTTAACCGTGGAGAGGTAGAGAGTGTGATCATTTGTTT
>NW_025237767.1:0-4524 GCF_018294505.1 Triticum aestivum
TGACGTTTGATACACCCAAAGCACTCCTACGGTATCCAGGAGTTACACGCTCTCATGGTCGAAGGAAGAGATACTTGACATTGGCAAAGCCCTAGCAAATGAACTACACGATCTTTTGTGCTAGTCTTAGGATTGGGTCTTGTCCATCACATCATTCTCCTAATGATGTGATCCCGTTATCAACGACATCCAATGTCCATAGCCAGGAAACCATGACTATCTGTTGATCACAACGAGCTAGTCAACTAGAGGCTCACTAGGGACATATTGTGGTCTATGTATTCACACGTGTATTACGATTTCCGGATAATACAGTTATAGCATGAACAAAAGACAATTATCATGAACAAGGAAATATAATAATAATACTTTTATTATTGCCTCTAGGGCATATTTCCAACAGTATATCACATATACCTTTGTTCACCTTGCCATCCTTCTTATCCGCCAAATACTTGGGGCAGTTCCGCTTCCAGTGACCAGTCTGCTTGCAGTAGAAGCACTCAGTTTCAGGCTTAGGTCCAGACTTGGGTTTCTTCTCTTGAGCAGCAACTTGCTTGCTGTTCTTCTTGAAGTTCCCCTTCTTCTTCCCTTTGCCCTTTTTCTTGAAACTAGTGGTCTTGTTGACCATCAACACTTGATGCTCCTTCTTGATTTCTACCTTCGCAGCCTTTAGCATCGCGAAGAGCTCGAGAATTGTCTTATCCATCCCTTGCATATTATAGTTCATCACGAAGCTCTTGTAGCTTGGTGGAAGTGATTGGAGAATTCTGTCAATGACGCTATCATCCGGAAGAGTAACTCCCAGTTGAATCAAGTGATTACAATACCCAGACATCTTGAGTATATATGCTCACTGACAGAACTATTCTCCTCCATCTTGCAGCTATAGAACTTATTGGAGACTTCATATCTCTCAATCCGGGCATTCTTCTGGAATATTAACTTCAACTCCTGGAACATCTCATATGCTCCATGACGTTCAAAACGTCGTTGAAGTCCCGGTTCTAAGCCGTAAAGCATGGCACATTGAACTATCGAGTAGTCATCAGCTTTGCTCTGCCAGACGTTCTTAACGTCGTCAGTTGCATCAGCAGCAGGCCTGGCACCCAGCGGTGCTTCCAGGACGTAACTTTTCTGTGCAGCAATGAGGATAATCCTCAAGTTACGGACCCAGTCCGCGTAATTGCTACCATCATCTTTCAACTTTGCTTTCTCAAGGAACGCATTAAAATTCAACGGAACAACAGCACGGGCCATCTATCTACAATCAACATAGACAAGCAAGATACTATCAGGTACTAAGTTCATGATAAATTTAAGTTCAATTAATCATATCACTTAAGAACTCCCACTTAGATAGACATCCCTCTAATCCTCTAAGTGATCACGTAATCCAAATTCAACTAAATCATAACCGATCATCACGTGAAATGAATTAGTTTTCAATGGTGAACATCTTATGTTGATCATATCTACTATATGATTTACGCTCGACCTTTCGGTCTCCGTGTTCCGAGGCCATATCTGCATATGCTAGGCTCGTCAAGTTTAACCCGAGTATTTTGCGTGTGCAAAACTGGCTTGCACCCGTTGTAGATGGACGTAGAGCTTATCACACCCGATCATCACGTGGTGTCTGGGCACGACGAACTTTGGCAACGGTGCATACTCAGGGAGAACACTTCTTGATAATTAGTGAGAGATCATCTTAAAATGCTACTGTCAATCAAAGCAAGATAAGATGCATAAAAGATAAACATCACATGCAATCAATATAAGTGATATGATATGGCCATCATCATCTTGTGCTTGTGATCTCCATCTTCGAAGCACCGTCATGATCACCATCGTCACCGGCGCGACACCTTGATCTCCATCGTAGCATCGTTGTCGTCTCGCCAATCTTATGCTTCTACGACTATCGCTACCGCTTAGTGATAAAATAAAGCATTACAGGGCGATTGCATTGCATACAATAAAGCGACAACCATATGGCTCCTGCCAGTTGCCGATAACTCGGTTACAAAACATGATCATCTCATACAATAAAATTTAGCATCATGTCTTGACCATATCACATCACAACATGCCCTGCAAAAACAAGTTAGACGTCCTCTACTTTGTTGTTGCAAGTTTTACGTGGCTGCTACGGGCTTAAGCAAGAACCAATCTCACCTACGCATCAAAACCACAATGATAGTTTGTCAAGTTGGTGCTATTTTAACATTCGCAAGGATCGGGCGTAGCCACACTCGGTTCAACTAAAGTTGGAGAAACTGACACCTGCTAGCCACCTGTGTGCAAAGCACGGCGGTAGAACTAGTCTCGCGTAAGCGTACGCGTAATGTCGGTCCGGGCCGCTTCATCCAACAATACCGCCGAACCAAAGTATGACTTGCTGGTAAGCAGTATGACTTATATCGCCCACAACTCACTTGTGTTCTACTCGTGCATATAACATCAAACCATAAAACCTGGCTCGGATGCCACTGTCGGGGAACGTAGTAATTTCAAAAATTATCCTACGCACACGCAAGATCTTGGTGATGCATAGCAACGAGAGGGGAGAGTGTTGTCTACGTATCCTCATAGACCGAAGCGGAAGCGTTGACGCAACGTAGAGGAAGTAGTCGTACGTCTTCCCGGTCCAACCGATCCAAGCACCATTACTCCGGCACCTCCGAGTTCTTGACACACGTACAGCTCGATGACGCACCCCGAGCTCCGATCCAGCAAAGCTTCGGGGAGGAGTTCCGTCAGCACGACGGTGTGGTGACGATCTTGATGTTCAACGGTCGCAGGGCTTCGCCTAAGCACCGCTACAATATGACCGAGGTGTAATATCGTGGAGGGGGGCACCGCACACGGCTAAGGAACGATCACAAAGATCAACTTGTGTGTCTATGGGGTGCCCCCCGCCCCCGTATATAAAGGAGCAAGGGGGGAGGCTGGCCGGCCCCTTGGGACGCGCCAAGGAGGAGGAATCCTCCTCCTAGTAGGAGTAGGATTCCTCCTTTCCTACTCCTACTAGGAGGGGGGAGGAAGGGGGAGAAGGGGGAAGGAAAGGGGGGCGCCACCCCCCCTCCTAGTCCAATTCGGACCAGAGGGAGAGGGGGCGCGCGGCCCACCCTGGCCGCCCCTCTCTCTTCCCACCAAGGCCCATGTGGCCCATTAACTCTCCCGGGGGGTTCCGGTAACCCCCCCCCCCGGCACTCCGATTTTCTCCGAAATCACCCGGAACAATTCCGGTGTCCGAATATAGTCGTCCAATATATCAATCTTTATGTCTCGACCATTTCGAGACTCCTCGTCATGTCCATGATCACATCCGGGACTCCGAACAAACTTCGGTACATCAAAATATATAAACTCATAAAGAAACTGTCATCGTAACTTTAAGCGTGCGGACCCTACGGTTCGAGAACAATGTAGACATGACCGAGACACATCTCCGGTCAATAACCAATAGCGGGACCTGGATGCCCATATTGGTTCCTACATATTCTACGAAGATCTTTATCGGTCAGACCGCATAACAACATACGTTGTTCCCTTTGTCATCGGTATGTTACTTGCCCGAGATTCGATCGTCGGTATCCAATACCTAGTTCAATCTCGTTACCGGCAAGTCTCTTTACTTGTTCCGTAATACATCATCTCGCAACTAACTCATTAGTTGCAATGCTTGCAAGGCTTAAGTGATGTGCATTACCGAGAGGGCCTAGAGATACCTCTCCGACATTCGGAGTGACAAATCCTAATCTCGAAATATGCCAACCCAACAAGTACCTTTGGAGACACCTGTAGAGCACCTTTATAATCACCCAGTTACGTTGTGACGTTTGGTAGCACACAAAGTGTTCCTCCGGTAAACGGGAGTTGCATAATCTCATAGTCATAGGAACATGTATAAGTCATGAAGAAAGCAATAGCAACATACTAAACGATCGGGTGCTAAGCTAACGGAATGGGTCATGTCAATCAGATCATTCAACTAATGATGTGATCCCGTTAATCAAATAACTACTCTTTTGTCTATGGTTAGGAAACATAACCATCTTTGATTAGCAAGCTAGTCAAGTAGAGGCATACTAGTGACACTCTGTTTGTCTATATATATTCACACATGTATTATGTTTCCGGTTAATACAATTCTAGCATGAATAATAAACATTTATCATGATATAAGGAAATAAATAATAACTTTATTATTGCCTCTAGGGCATATTTCCTTCACGTCGTCCCTCGCCTCGCCGGTGAGCGCACACACACACACATACATTTTTTGTTTTTTAGTTATACAAATAGTTAGAAATTTTTCTGTTTTTTAGAAATTGTTAGAAATTTTTCTATTTTTCAGAAATAGTTAGAAATGTTAGAAATGTTAGTCCACCAAGTCACCGAGTCAGCAGACTCCCGCTCCTGCAAGTCCACCAAGTCCGGCAAAGTGTCAGGCCACTCCTCCTCCAAGTCCGGCAAAGTGTCAGGCCACTCCTCCTCCTCCAAGTCTGCCACAACGTC
>NW_025237768.1:0-4524 GCF_018294505.1 Triticum aestivum
TCATATATTGCCGCTGCTGGTCCTAAAGAATTCCCGCCACTCAGCATGATTTCGATTACCTCCAGACAGTCCGCTTCGACATAGATTTTGTTGCAACCAACTTCATTCGCTAATAGGAGGCCATCTCGTAGTCCTCTAGCCTCTGCCGTCGCTGCGTCTTCCACAAAGGGTATATCACTGCAGGAAGCAGCGACAAAGAAACCGGCCTCATCACGCAGCACTGCTCCCGTACCCCCTGTACCAGTGTCCTGATCAAAGGCTACATCGACATTAAGTTTGATGACGCCCTCAGGCGGCTTGGACCAGCCATGTCTTTTAATTTTAGTTTGCTTCAACCTTGCTCGTGAAAAGTTCTGCGCTAAAGTTGATATAGCTTGGGCCGACCTTGCTGACTCATAGATGTTCTCACCATGTGTGTATTTGCGATGTACTCTTTCTTTTTCTTGATATAAGCTGTGTCCATGTTTTTATCAGAACGAAAAAGACCACCTCTGGAAGTCTACATTAGCCACAAAACACATACGCGAAGCTTCACTGCCATTTCCTGGACGACGAGCTAACACGAGCGTCTGTGGCGGTGAGAAATGGAGGTTGTTTTTTTTTTAGCCGATTGTTCTACGGTATTTTATATGGGAGCGGCTACAGATCAATCGACTGACTCAAGAAAGGGGTCAGTTGATTTGTAGAAGGTAAGGAAACATAACTATTCAGAACAAATTAACTGACCCAAAGTTGTGGTCAGTCGAAAAAGGCCAGCAGTCAAACGGGCTGAAAAAAGAGTTCTGACTTTATATTTCTGCCTTCAGTCATCAGCCAAAAACTAAAACGGGCCTGAACCCGCTAAGAGACAAACCCACTATACAGAATCCACCTAACGCGCAGAGCCACTAGGTCTTCTTCCTCCACTTTCATCCCCGACACCGCAAAGACTCAGCCGCCGCCATGGACGCCGAAACAAACCTGAGATGTGTTTATCTCTTTTGAACTCTCTATAGATCTTGTGCTAAATTTCTTCCTTGCAAAGTCCTTCTCCACCAAACGCCCTTAGATCCACAACAGCAGAACAATCCAAAAAAACGGATGAGCCGTCATATCATTCTAGAATGACAGATCTGTCTAGAAGAAGATCAAAACTCGAGAAGATATAAACCTGGAGAAGAACCTGCTTCATGAATTTGCAAGGTAAAAGATGATCCCCACCACCTCTTCCTTTAATCAGTCTTCATGTTAGCTTCTGGTTGATTCTGGACATCTGCATTTAGCATCTTGCATATTCAGAGACGTGTTGTTGTTTGTTAGAAAGATCAGCATTGAAACAAATAAATTAGTAGCATGATTAACTATCACAAACTAAATGTGTTTCCAACCTTCAGGAGGAGTTGCATATTCAGAAAACTAAAATTGCTCAAGTAAGCAAGAAGCATATTCAGAGAAGAAATGCTTGCAGATCTTGACAAGCAGAAGGAACTTTGAACAAAGAAAATTGCCTACATGACTACGTACTTATTTAACTACAGCTAAGGCAGAACACCTCCCAGAAATCAGAAACTAATGAAATTGGTAGCATGATTATATATTCAGAAAAATATGCATCTAATTGTAGTACCTATAGTATAATTATACCTAAAATCCAGCACGGCTAAAAGATATCAGAAAAATATGCATCTACTTGCAATTGATTAATGATTTGCTAGCACCAGAAGTAGCCACGCAATCATACACACAACATGGCAATCCCTATAACAAGTTTCACTTTACTCTTGACAACAGGCTTCAATGCTCAGGTATGTCTTACTAATAGAGGCTATATTAAAGATTTTGCTTTATCTTAAAGGGTACAGAATCAGTACATGACATCAATTATCTTGCAGGATCAGCACGTAATGGCAGAACCAATAACAAGGAACCATCAAATAGAGGAAGAAGATGAACAAGAAGATGAAGACGAAGCAAATGAGTATAATTCTGAATGCAACAGTGAAGATAAAAGTCATCCAAACCAAGATTACCTGGATTGCAGTAGTGGTGAGAATGAAAGTGATGCAGAGGAAGATTGCCTGGACCAAAATACAGTAACTTGTGATCAGTTGTGTGCAGATCATGATTATTCAGAGTTGCAACAAATAGAGCAGAGTTGGCACAACTCTGTTTCAGATGTTGTCCTAGAAATGCTGATAAGACATACAAGATGAGATAAGACAAAAATATGAGACTTGATTGTGGTGCTGACTTGCCACTGTCAGACGAACAAGATGAGAGCATACATGTATCAGGCAATCATAACATTACACGCCAACAGGATGAGACCAGACAAAAAGCTGACAAAGATGAAAATAAGTTATCTCAGGAAGATATTGAATTTTTCCTTTAGAATGAGTGCATAGAAAAGGCATTGAAACTTGCATACGCATAAAACTTGCAGACATTCTACAACAGCAAAAAGCTATAGCAAAAACTTGCATACGCATAATTCTAAAACTTGCAGACATTCTACAACAGCAAAGATCCATACTAGCCTACAAGATATCCTGGTCTAATATTTATTGCAAGCAGGTGTGTTCATATACACATAAAGGGATTCAGGCTACATGAAATACAGAATATATAACTCAAATCACAGTTTCAGTTATACTAGTGTGGATTCATATATATCAACTAGAATCTTAGCCTTGATGATATTCACATGAACAAAACATAATAAATCAACCTATACATGATTCTTGCATATTCATCATACATTTACACCAGCAAAAATATTTCATACTAGCCTATTACAACTTACTGCAAGCATCATATCATAGGTACTAGGAAATACTAAATGCCCCAAAATAAAAATGCACAAGCTTCAGTATGAGTACAGGAAACTAATTCCTATAATAAAAAAAGGTACAATTAAAATTTGCACCCTTATCATAAGATTCATACTAGCCTATATCATACTCCGTGAACTGGAGTACAACTTACTGCAAGCGGATATGTTGATAGGTACTATGACATACTAAATACCTAAAAAAATGCACAAGCTTTAGTATGAGTACAAGAAACTATTTCCTAAAATCAGGGAAAAGGTACATTTAAAACTTGCATCCTCATCATGCTAAAATTGCATACATTTTACAGCAGCAAAAGACTCAAACTACACTGGAAGATTTATAGAAGCCTCCATCATAATATAAGTACAATTTAAAAGTTGCATACTCATAATTCTAAACGAACACACTAATTACATCAGCAAAAAAATTATATTAGCCATCCTGATAATATATATACATTCACATGAACAAGAACATAAATCAACCTATAAAAATGTTTCTTGCGTATTCATCATACTAAACTTGCATTACATTTTACAATAGCAAAAGATACTTTTTAGCATTGATCGTAAAAATTCATTGACATGTCCAACAAGGAAATCAACGTACACAAATTACAGTGTTCCTAATTATAAATATACTAACTTCGATTCATAATTATAACTAAACTTGCACACATTTCTAATACGAAACCTTGCACACATTTTACGTAGACACATCCATACTTGCAAAGGTTTCATGAGAACAGTCAAAAAAAAACACATACCGATATGTACAGAATTAAAGAGTTCCTATAAAAGAAAAGGTAAATACAACTCACCATTCTCCTGAAGCAATCCTCATCAAGGACAACATCAAAAACTTCAGGGACTTCATGATCTGGCGCCAATGGTACACAAGGGGCACCCAGACAACGACAAACAGGGCAAACCATAGCTACAGAAAACAAGTAAGAAACATAGAGTAAATAAAAACAGAAAGACAAGCTGTGGCTCCCGTGCTGCTGGGCCGGCCCGTCAGGGGATCCCTTTGACGCGAGCCCAGCACCCTGCTCGCTGAACGCAACAAATAGCAGTGCCCGTTACAAACGGGGTTTCCTATTTGGCGCCACGGGCGCCAGTTAATGTGCATTTTGTTAACTGGCGCCTGTGGCGTCCGTAAATGGGCCGGCCCATCTAGGCGCCGGTAGACGATTTTTTTAAAAAATTCTATGAACTTTTTTTAGATAGATGAACTTTTTTGAATATGAATGAACTTTTCTGAAATTTAATGAACATATGTCTTGAAAATGGATGAACTTTTTTTTATTTATGAACTTCTTTTTAAGTTCCATGAATTTTTTCTAAAAACACATGAACTTTTTTTCAACTTCTATGAACTTTTTTCGAATTTAATGAACTTTTGCTAAATTGGATGAACTTTTTTTCAAATTGATGAAGTTTTTCAAAATTTATGAACCTTTTTAAAGATATGAACATATTTTTTCAAATGGATGAACTTTTGTTCTTTAAATCTGTAAACCTTTCTTCATTTCATATTTTTATTTTCGTTAAAAAAACTAAAAAAAACTTACGGCAGCACGCTAGTGGGCCGGCCCATGCTAATAGCGCTGCAGGCGCCGGATCGTTAACTGGCGCCTGCAGCGCTGTATAGGAGCTCCCGTTAACGGCCGAATTTAATGAACTTTTGCTAAATTGGATGAACTTTTTTT
>NW_025237769.1:0-4523 GCF_018294505.1 Triticum aestivum
TCGCAAGTACCAAGTGATTCATAATCAAGTGATTCCTAAAGCCCATCAGTATGGAGTTTCTTCATGCGCTTTACACCGATATGACCCAAACGGCAATGCCACAAATAAGTTGCACTATCGTTATCAACTCTGCATCTTTTGGTTTCAACACTATGAATATGTGTATCACTAATATCGAGATTTAGTGAAAATAGACCACTCTTCAAGGGTGCATGACCATAAAAGATATTACTCATATAAATAGAACAACCATTATTCTCTGATTTAAATGAATAACCGTCTCGCATTAAACAAGATCCAGATATAATGTTCATGCTCAACGCTGGCACCAAATAACAATTATTTAGGTCTAAAACTAATCCCGAAGGTAGATGTAGAGGTAGCGTGCCGACCGCGATCACATCGACTTTGGAACCGTTTCCCACGCGCATCGTCACCTCGTCCTTGGCCTGTGCTTGCTTATTCCGTAGTCCCTGTTTCGAGTTGCAAATATTAGCAACAGAACCAGTATCAAATACCCAGGTGCTACTACGAGCTCTAGTTAGGTACACATCAATAACATGTATATCACATATACCTTTGTTCACTTTGTCATCCTTCTTATCCGCCAAATACTTGGGGCAGTTCCGCTTCCAGTGACCAGTCTGCTTGCAGTAGAAGCACTCAGTTTCCGGCTTAGGTCCAGACTTGGGTTTCTTCTCTTGAGTAGCAACTTGCTTGCCTTTCTTTTTGAAGTTCCCCTTCTTCTTCCCTTTGCCCTTTTTCTTGAAACTAGTGGTCTTGTTGACCATCAACACTTGATGATCCTTCTTGATTTCTACCTCCGCAGCTTTTAGCATTGCGAAGAGCTCGGGAATAGTCTTGTTCATCCCTTGCATATTATAGTTCATCACAAAGCTCTTGTAGCTTGGTGGCAGTGATTGGAGAATTCTGTCAATGACACTATCATTCAGAAGATTAACTCCTAGTTGAATCAAGTGATTATTATACCCAGACATTCTGAGTATGTGTTCACTGACATAACTATTCTCCTCCATCTTGCAGCTGTAGAACTTATTGGAGACTTCATATCTCTCAATCCGGGCATTTGCTTGAAATATTAACTTCAACTCCTGGAACATCTCATATGCTCCATGACGTTCAAAACATCGTTGAAGGCCCGGTTCTAAGCCGTAAAGCATGGCACACTCAACTATAGAGTAGTCATCAGCTTTGCTCTGCCAGACGTTCTTAACGTCGTCAGTTGCATCAGCAGCAGGCCTGGCACCCAGCGGTGCTTCCAGGACGTAACTCTTATGTGCAGCAATGAGGATAATCCTCAGGTTACGGACCCAGTCCGTGTAATTGCTACCATCATCTTTCAACTTTGCTTTCTCAAGGAACGCATTAAAATTCAACGGAACAACAGCACGAGCCATCTATCTACAAACAAACATAGACAAGCAAAATACTATCAGGTACTAAGTTCATGCTAAATTTAAGTTCAATTAATCATATTACTTAAGAACTCCCACTTAGACAGACATCTCTCTAGTCATCTAAGTGATTACGTGATCCAAATCAACTAAACCATGACCGATCATCATGTGAGATGGAGTAGTTTTCAATGGTGAACATCACTATGTTGATCATATCTACTATATGATTCACGCTTGACCTTTCGGTCTCCGTGTTTCGAGGCCATATCTGCATATGCTAGGCTCGTCAAGTTTAACCTGAGTATTCCGCGTGTGCAAAACTGGCTTGCACCCGTTGTAGATGGACGTAGAGCTTATCACACCCGATCATCACGTGGTGTCTGGGCACGACGAACTTTGGCAACGGTGCATACTCAGGGAGAACACTTCTTGATAATTTTAGTGAGAGATCATCTTAAAATGCTATCGTCAATCAAAGCAAGATAAGATGCATAAAGGATAAACATCACATGCAATCAATATAAGTGATATGATATGGCCATCATCATCTTGTGCTTGTGATCTTCATCTCCGAAGCACCGTCATGATCACCATCGTCACCGGCGCGACACCTTGATCTCCATCGTAGCATCGTTGTCGTTACGCCATCTATTGCTTCTATGACTATCGCTACCTCTTAGTGATAAAGTAAAGCAATTACAGGGCGTTTGCATTTCATACAATAAAGCGACAACCATATGGCTCCTGCCAGTTGCCGATAACTTCGGTTACAAAACATGATCATCTCATACAATAAAATATAGCATCACGTCTTGACCATATCACATCACAACATGTCCTGCAAAAACAAGTTAGACGTCCTCTACTTTGTTGTTGCAAGTTTTACGTGGCTGCTATGGGCTTAGCAAGAACCGTTCTTACCTACGCATCAAAACCACAACGATAGTTCGTCAAGTTGGTGCTGTTTTAACCTTCGCAAGGACCGGGCGTAGCCACACTCGATTCAGCTAAAGTGAGAGAGACAGACACCCGCCAGCCACCTTTAAGCACGAGTGCTCGTAACGGTGAAACCAGTCTCGCGTAAGCGTACGCGTAATGTCGGTCCGGGCCGCTTCATCTCACAATACCGCCGAACCAAAGTATGACATGCTGGTAAGCAGTATGACTTGTATCGCCCACAACTCACTTGTGTTCTACTCGTGCATATAACATCAACGCATAAAACCTAGGCTCTGATGCCACTGTTGGGGAACGTAGTAATTTCAAAAAAATTCCTACGCACACGCAAGATCATGGTGATGGCATAGCAACGAGAGGGGAGAGTGTTCGTCCACGTACCCTTGTAGACCATAAGCGGAAGCGTTTAGCACAACGCGATTGATGTAGTCGTACGTCTTCACGATCCGACCGATCCAAGCACCAAACGTACGGGGCCTCCGAGTTCAGCACACGTTCAGCTCGATGACGATCTCCGGCCTTCGATCCAGCCAAGCTCCGGAGATGAGTTCCGTCAGCACGACGGCGTGGTGACGATGATGATGTTCTACCAGCGCAGGGCTTTGCCTAAACTCTGCGACGATATGACCGAGGTGGAATATGGTGGAGGGGGGCACCGCACACGGCTAAGGAACGATCCGTAGATCAACTTGTGTGTCTATGGGGTGCCCCCTGCCCCCGTATATAAAGGAGCAAGGGGGAAGGCCGGCCGGCCCTTGGGGCACGCCAAGGACGGGGGAGTCCTCCTCCTAGTGGGAGTAGGACTCCCCTTTCCTAGTCCAACTAGGAAGGAGGAAGGGGGAAGGAAAGAGGGGGAGAGGGAGAGGGAAAGAGGGGCCGCGCCCCCCTCCCTAGTCCAATTCGGACTCCCCTTGGGGGGGGGTGCCACTTCCTGGGCTGCTGCCCTCTCTCTCCCCTCAGGCCCACTAAGGCCCAATACTTCCCCGGGGGGTTCCGGTAACCCCTCCGGCACTTCGGTTTTCTCCGAAATCACCCGGAACTCTTCCGGTGTCCGAATATAGTCGTCCAATATATCAATCTTTATGTCTCGACCATTTCGAGACTCCTCGTCATGTCCGTGATCACATCCGAGACTCCGAACAAACTTCGGTACATCAAAACTTATAAACTCATAATAAAACTGTCATCGTAACGTTAAGCGTGCGGACCCTACGGGTTCGAGAACTATGTAGACATGACCTAGAACCATTCTCGGTCAATAACCAATAGCGGGACCTGGATGCCCATATTGGTTCCTACATATTCTACAAAGATCTTTATCGGTCAAACCGCATAACAACATACGTTGTTCCCTTTGTCATCGGTATGTTACTTGCCCGAGATTTGATTGTCGGTATCCAATACCTAGTTCAATCTCGTTACCGGCAAGTCTCTTTACTCGTTTCGTAATACATCATCTCATAACTAACTTATTAGTTACAATGCTTGCAAGGCTTAGGTGATGAGTATTACCGAGAGGGCCCAAAGATACCTCTCCGACAATCGGAGTGACAAAACCTAATCTCGAATTATGCCAACCCAACATGTACCTTCGGAAACACCTGTAGAGCACCTTTATAATCACCCAGTTACGTTGTGACGTTTGGTAGCACACAAAGTGTTCTTCCGATAAACGGGAGTTGCACAATCTCATAGTTGTAGGAACTTTGTATAAGTTATGAAGAAAGCAATAGTAGTATACTAAACGATCAAGTGCTAGGCTAACAAAATGGGTCATGTCAATCACATCATTCTCCTAATGATGTGATCCCACTAATCAAATGACAACACATGTCTATGGTTAGGAAACATAACCATCTTTGATTAATGAGCTAGTTAAGTAGAGGCATACTAGTGACTATAGTTATTGTTCATGTATTCACACATGTATCATGTTTCCGGTTAATACAATTCTAGCATGAATAATAAACATTTATCATGATATGAGGAAATAAATAATAACTTTATTATTGCCTCTAGGGCATATTTCCTTCAGTTATTGACTGGGAGGAGACAAGGAGCAGGAGGCAGCAGGAGAGGCAGTAAGCACCTTGACAATGACATCCGTCACCCGGCTTATTTGGTTATCCTTCATACGGTGCCTAGGCT
>NW_025237770.1:0-4522 GCF_018294505.1 Triticum aestivum
ATAGAATTTTTATGACTTTTTTCTGTTGTAATTTTGTTCATAGAATTTTAATGATTTTTTTGTTCATAGAATTTCCTTTTTCAATTTATGTATATGTTCATATTGTGTATGTATAGGAAAATTGTGCATGATCAAAGTCATTTATGAATATGTTCATATTTAGAATAGAGGAAAAAGGAATAAGAAGAGAAAGTGTTTAATATAATTAGTTAGAAAAATAATAGAACTATAGTTAAACTAGTTTATTTTTAGTAAGTACTACTTTATTTTATTTATAGTAAGTGCTTCATATATAGTTGAACTAGCTAGTTGATTTAAACCAATTTATTTTACTATATATAGAAGTAGTTTATTTTTATTAAGTACTACTTTATTTATTTATAGTAAGTGCTTAGTAGTTGAACTAGTTGATTTAATTAATAAAACTACTTTATTTAACTATATATATAGAAGTAGTTCCCGCATCGATGTCGATGATGCCTATCCCGCATCCTCATCATCGTCGACTCGGTGGTGGAGGCCTGCTTGATCAAGGCCATGTTCGGGACTGGGCTCCGCCGGGCTGGTATTGGGAGGTGCTACCTTCTGGGGGATGTAGGTTGGTGAGGAGGCAGCCCGTTGTTGACCCAATCCTTGTTTGGTGGCGGTCGCGTGGGCCAGTGAAATTGCTGAGGCTTCCGGACACCACGGAGGTGGTACGTCACCGTGTCAGCGAGGAGGAGGAGCACGTCTGTCGCTACATGGTTGCGTTGGAGGGCAGGTTCGACAATACCTGGCAGGTTCTTCAGGGATCTCACTGGAGCTATGATCATGTGATCGTTCCTTATCTTTGGGTGTCCACCGCCCGCGACGATACCCGTCGGGTGCTATGGTTCTAGCTGTATTAATTAGCGATGCTATATTTATGATAGTATTCCAGGAGTTTTCGATGATGTATGGACACAAGAGATGATGTACTTTTGGTTATAATTGAATGCATGCTAATTTGAATAGTACTTTATTTTACGATTTGGTTTTGCTTATTGAATGCTCATATTGGAAAAGTACTCCTACTTTGAATGCTAAAATTGAAGAGCACTCTATGCAGAAATCTTGGAGCCCCCTCCATCATCCACGTCGTCGTGGGGGTAGCTTCTCCTTCCCATGTGCTAGACAATTTGGTGTAATAATAATGCACTCGGGAATGAAAGGAGGAGCTACGTACCATCACCGATAGTCAACCCGTGATTAATAATAACGATCTAATTTAGGTTTTTTAGTACATATATTTAATTGTACAAGTTTAATATTTGAATTATGAACTTAGGCCGGAAAATGTCATACTCGGACAACGAAAACCGCCCGGGGGAGTGCGACTGGTGCCACGACGACCGAGGTATGCGCGACAGGTTCATTGAGCTGGACGAAGATCGGCGCCTCAGCATTAAGCTCGAGGAGACTTTCGATGTTCATACGGTACACAACGACGACAATAGTTTTTTTCATAATTAAGCACGACTTCAACTATTTTAACGTGTATTTTTTATCTTTTCCAATTCGACTAGCTTATCCCATGCTATGCAAGACGCTATGTCTTGGAAAGGATGGGTTTTGAAGACCATGAAAGTACGGAAACCAAAAAAGATTCTCCTAAGGACCCATCATGGTGTGGATTTTCAAGTAAAGTTGTACAATGCTGAGAGTGTAACACATTTTGGTTGCAAAAATTGGGAAGCACTTTGCAAGATGTATGGTTTTGATGAGGGTATGCTTGTCACCATGGATCTTGGTGATCCTACAATCCAGCAAGACAATATGGGCATTTGGGTCCTTGTGGATACACCTCCAATTCTTCCCCCATGTGAGATTAACATAGTTATTAAGTAATTTATATTGTTTATTTCAAAATAGTTGACAACTTGTTTCCATTGACAACTTATTTTCATTCTTCAAAGAATGTGCGGAAAATGGTAGACAAAACCCACTACACCGATGGCTCTGAATTAACTTATAAGGAGAAAAATCATCTGATCGAATTTTGTACCGATCTTGAGAATTACAATGTCTACAATCGAACTCCTCAACATTATGGTCAATACGTGCCACTAGTGCACGTGTTGAACTACGGTAACTACCATGGAGATACCCTGGTAAGATTTTTTACTATTACGACATCCCTGCATCTTTTTAAATACTTCTAAAACTAGTACATCATTGCTAACTACGAAGTTATTACTATGTTTTTCAACAGATAATCCCAAATGATTGTGTGCCTCATCTGATGTATACGCACGGTCGCCTTGATGTTTTGAACATACAACCAGGTCGTCCTATGAATCTCAATTGTCCATACCGGATTTTTAAAAGAAGTGGAGACATGACAATCAAATAATGGAAAAAATGTATGGACAGTCGTAAGGAGCTTTTTGCAAGCCAAATGAGGCAAAGCGCAAGAATTGGAGACAGGATGATCTCCATTCTTCCTAATGGAGAGTCAGGGTCTATATTGTTTTATGCTATTTTACCTTAAGGGTGTTTAGGTCCTACCTGATACTGATGATCATGTGCTAAGAAAAATTATGTAGGGTTGGGTTCGATGACTATGAGGATGATGATCGTATGACTTGTTATTAATAACGAGTAGAAGTTGTATGATGATGCATGATTAGTAGGACTTGTTATTATATATGATGATGTATGATGCGATCATGCATGAGTTATTATATATCAGCGGGTGAAATGAACATAGCAGTAGCGTTGGTAAACCAAGGACGAAGATATAAGAGAGGACACTTCTTTCTATTAGCTAGCTAATAACAACCTAAAATTAACCCCCAAAACCACTAAACCAGCCACTTTTTTTTTTTAAAAAGAAAAACCTCAGCCGCTGACACGTGGAAGCCTTTTGGTCCCGGTTCATGTCACCAACCTGGACCAAAGGCCCCCTTGCCTGGGCTGCTTGCAGTGGCCACATGGAGGCCCATCTGTCCCGGTTCATGTTAGAACCGGGACTAAAGGGTGGAGGCATTAGTAACGACCCTTTAGTCCCGGTTCAAGAACCGGGACAAAAGGCCCTCACCAACCGGGACAAATGCCCTGTTTTCTACTAGTGCATCATGTACAAACATGAATAACCTGCATAGGAGATGAGACACATTTATTGTTAAAAACCACATCATTCCTGGTAAGCCACATTGCCCAGCATAAGGCCGCCATTCCCACAAGAATATGTGGAGATTTTTTTTTATCAATACCCCGCAACCAGTTGCCGAAAATATTCCTTGCACTACGTGGTGGGTATAAATTTGAAGCTACTTGGACCATGGCCCAAACTGCCAGAGCAAACTTGCATTCAAAAAATAAGCGTTTGATAGACTCGTCATTTTGGCAAAAGACACATGTCTTGGAACCATGCTAGTTTCATGGTGCCAGATTATCTCTAGTAAGGATGACTCCTTTGTTTAGAAACCAGAGAAAATCTTCACTCTTAGAGGAATTTTTACCTTCCACAATTTCCTGTTATCTACTGGAGCATCACAATGACCATTGCATCATACATGGATTTGACCGAAAATTTGCCATTGTGATGCAAGTTCCATTGAAAAGTGTCTGGCTCATCTGACAGTTGAATGTCCTCCAGGCGAGTGAGTAATTCATTTCGTGCTGCCAGACGAGTGCCCAAAAGATCCCTACGGAAAGAAATATCGAGGTTTCTTGTCCTAAGACTTGTTTGATCGTGAAAAATTTATGTCTGACAATCTGGTACAAGCTCGGATATTGCACCATTAGTGAGTTGTTCCCTAGCCAGGTATCTTCCCAGAAACGAACCTGAGAACCGTCCCTAACCGAGAAGGTCCCAAATTGATAGAAGAATTCCTTGGCCTTCATGACACCACTCCAAAAATGTGAATCCCTAGGTTTCCAATGAATTTGAGAAATGGCATTGGATCCCACATACTTGTTGCGAATGATTTCTTGCCATACTCCATTCTCAGTGAGTAGTTTATAAACCCACTTGCCGAGAAGAGCAATGTTTTAAATCTCAAGGTCTTGGATTCCCAGGCCCCCTTGACTTTTAGGTCTGCATAATATGCTCGACCTAGCCAGTCGATATTTCTTGGTTTCATTATCACAATGCCAAAAAAATCTGGATCTAAAGTAGTCTAGATGCTGTAGAACCCCTTTCGGTAGGTGGAAGAATGACAACATATATAAAACCATGTTGCTTAGGATAGAATTGATCAAGATCAATCGCCCCCATAAGACAAGAGTTTGGCCTTCCAACTGGGTAAACGTTTCTCAAGTCTTCTCTTCCACATGCTTCCACTTAGCGATAGTTAAACACCGTTAGTGTATGGGAATACCCAGATACCGAATCGGAAACTACTCAAGCTGGCATCCAAAAATCTCAGCATACTCAGGTGCTGATTCTGCAGCACCGCCAAAGCAAGAAAGTTCGCTCTTATGAAAATTAATTTTGAGGACAGAAAGTTCCTCAAAAGCACATAAGAGCAGCTTGAGATTTCTTGCCTTATCTAGATTA
>NW_025237771.1:0-4521 GCF_018294505.1 Triticum aestivum
CCTCCAGATGAAGATCCCATTCCTGTCGATGGCAATCCTCATCCCCAACCTGTCAACCAGAATTTTCATCCTAATCAACTGAATCATTTTGTGGGCCCTGTTATGGAGCACCAAGCTCAAGATAACTTGCAACCTAACTCGCAAGGTGTGCAGCAACAAGATATGCCAGAAGAGGAAGATGTTAATCTTCCTGGCTGGGGTCACTGGGCCATGCCTGCTGATTGCAATGTTTTTGTGGATCACGAAATTGAGGATGGAGAATTTGTGAAACTGGCAGATTTAATGCAGCCTCTGGAGGATAATCAAGCAGAGCCTGAACCTCCCATTATGGACAACAACAGTGCAATCACAGATTCTGTGGGTTCTAATTTCAATGGGGCAGATTTGGGAGCTTTCAATGATCAGCGAGTGGAGGGAAACCTGGATTTAAATGTGTTGGGCCAGGACAACTGGCTGCTCCCTGGGCCACCTAACCTAAATTTGGCTTTGGGCCCTGTCTTGCCTATGGGCCAGCTTCAGGAAGGTCAGCCCATTGGCATTGGTGCAGTACTTGCTCCTGCAAATAGATTTGTGTTGGACCTGGATCTGAATCTTGCCCCTCCTGCTGTAGATTTCCAATTAGAAGTCAATCCACTGTATGACTTTGAAGAGGATAATGATTTTTTTCAGCTCAATTTGGCTGCTGGTAATGATCCTGTCATCAGGCTTGCTACACAGGCAGAGTATCATCAAGCAATCAACTCTTCTCTGGACTCTGACAGCTTATCAGTAGATGAAGAGATTAAAATCCTTGAAACTGATTATGAAGTTACTTCACTACCTAAAGATGCTGCAATCAGTATGAATCCCCCTCTTTCCTTCTCATCAGATTCTTTAGGTCCTCCCCCTGGATTTGATGTGAAAGGAAAATATTTATGTCCTAATGATATCTCTGGTGATTCTCAATATTTCTCAGAAATAGGCCAGTAGAGCTTGAATGCCTGGAAGAGTTACTTTGCTATGGGTTCTGAGGAACAGGAGGCAGTCAAGGTACCTCCTAATTGGGTTAACTTTTTTTGTGCTACCCTTATGAATCCTGAGAAATTTGGGTGGGCAAAATCGTTCTTGCTCTCATCTATGTGGCAAATTATGTGCGAGGGAGTAGATCCTGAGACTGCTTTTAGTTTCTTCATTCCTGAAAACTTCCCGGTTTCTGGAATTCCTCAATGTCTTCAGGTCTTTGACTCTGAAGATGATAATAGCATCAGTACGCCCCAACAGGAGCCCAATATGGAAAAGCTTCTCTCAGCTAAGAGGAAGGACAGAGGCCCAGTTGTTGAATCTGAGGTAAGAAGAAGTACTAGATTGCAACAATTGAATAAAGGATATAAGCACAAAACCTGTCAGCATGTAAATTGCATGGCCTGCCAAGCTAAGCCTCCAGTCTGCTCTTCTAAGGTGATTAGAAATCTAAACACTTCTTATTGCAAGGTTGCCCCAAGACTGATGCAATCATTCAGAAGAAGAAGCTCAAGAAGGGAGGGAAGCAACCGCTCTGGAAGGATTAGAAGATCTGTCTCCGCTTCTTTATACTTGGAAATTTTTTTGCCCTCTAGTTGAGCTTCAAAGAACTTTATTGTAATAGTTAAGATGAGACATATTTTGAAATGCTGGCGCCTGAGGATCTGTATGACTTCTCTGTGGTATAACTTTAATGTGTGATGGATGGCTCTGCTTGGGTTCTGTGCTTTTGCTGGTTTGTGTTGGTGTACTGGGTTCAGGTCTGGAGATATACGTTTTCTTTTCTATCATGCACTCTTCCTGGAAAATTCTAAACTGGAATGTGAGAGGTATTAATTCAAGTGATAAATGGCTGGCTATTTCCAATGAGATAGAGGAATCTGATTGTGCTGTTATTAGTCTGCAAGAGACAAAAAGAGAGAGTTTTGATGCTGCTTATATCAGGAAATTTTGCCCTAGAAGATTCAATAAGTTTGAATTTTCTCCCTCTGTAGGAGCCTCAGGGGGTTTACTAATTGCTTGGAATGAAAAGATATTTAGGGGTGAGTGCTTGTTCAAAAATTCCTACTCACTCTCAGTCAGATTCCATTCAAAACAATCAGGGGACTGTTGGATTTTAACCAACATCTATGGCCCATGTGATTCTGAGGGTAGGCAAAAAATTTTGCATTGGCTTGCAAACATCCAAATGCCTGACAGCACAGACTGGATTTTGGCTGGGGATTTCAATTACATCAGGCACCCCTCTAATAGGAATGATGGGCAGGGTGATTTTAATCACATGTTACAATTTAATGACACTATTAGCACTCTGGGTCTGGTGGAAATTCCTTTACAAGGAAGAAAGTTTACTTGGAGTAACATGCAGCAAGCTCCTTTGCTTGGAAAAATTGATTGGGTCTTCACTTCTGAATGCTGGACACTCAAATATCCAAACACTTTAGTTCTGCCTCTAGCAAAGCCCATCTTAGATCACATCCCTTTTGTTATCAATATTGGCACTTGCATCCCAAAATCTACAGTGTTTAGATTTGAAAATTTTCTGGCTGCATCATCACAACTTTAAAGACACCGTGGCTGCAAATTGGAATCAGCCTCTAGATGAGGAAAATAGTGCAAAGTTGATCTCTGCCAAATTTAAGAGGTTAAGGAAAGGACTTAAGCTTTGGAGTAAAAATCTGTCCAATCTAGCTGCTCTGATTAAAGCCATAAATGATACCATTTTTATGTGGGATGTATTTGAGGAATTCAAACCATTGTCTGCTGCAGAAAGTACTGCCAGAGAAACTTTGAAAGAGCACCTTCTCAAGCTTTTATCCTACCAGAGAATTTATTGGAGGCAGAGGGCCACAATCAGAATAGTTAAATTTGGAGATGAAAATTCAAAAAAATTCCAAGCCAAAGCCTCCATCAAACACATAAACAATTACATTCACTCTCTATATGATGAACAGGGACTGGAGCATTCTGAGCACCATGCAAAGGCAGCTGTTATCTGGAATTCTTTTAGGAAAAGGCTGGGGGAAACTTCAAACACTATAGATCCCTTAAATCTGGTTAACCTCATTCAAAGAGTTGATGGTTTAGAGGAGCTAGAAAGGCCTTTCTCCCAAGGGGAAATTGATGAGGTAGTTAAGAATTTACCCTCAGACAAGGCTCCTGGGCCAGATGGATTCAATGGAGATTTCATAAGAGCATGTTGGGATATTTTAGCCAAGGACTTTTATAAATTAATTCATGACTTTTATGAAGGAAAAATCTCCTTGCAGAGCATCAATGCTTCCTTCATAACCCTTGTCCCAAAGAAAGACTCTCCTTTGAGCACTAATGATTACAGGCCCATCTCCCTGCTTAACTGCACCATCAAGATTATTACAAAAATTCTGGCTAATAGGCTTCAAATAGGGATTTTGAAATTGGTGCATACAAATCAGTATGGTTTCATTAAATAGAGGACTATTCAGGATTGCCTGGGATGGACATTTGAATACCTTCATCAATGTCAGCAGTCAAAGAAACCCACTATTGTCCTCAAATTAGACTTTGAAAAGGCTTTTGACCTAATTGAGCATAAAACAATAATTGATATTCTAAAAGCAAGGGGGTTTGGAGATAGGTGGCTCAACTGGAAGGACATGATCTTCTCCTCTGGCAGCTCATCTGTTCTTCTCAATGGTGTGCCAGGGAAAGTTTTCCTTTGCAAGAAAGGTGTAAGACAAGGAGATCCTCTTTCTCCTTTGTTATTTGTGCTGGCAGCAGATACTCTCCAATCCATTCTGAATGAAGCTATGAGGCACAACCTCATTAGTCCTCCAATCCCAAGTCAGTCATGTCCTGATTTCCCAGTAATCCAATATGCAGATGATACTATTCTTGTTTTACCAGCCCAGTCTGTGCAACTTGCTCCTGTCAAAAACCTTCTTCTACACTTTACTGCTTTCACTGGCCTCAAGGTGAATTACGAGAAATCCTTTCTGGTCCCAATCAATGTACCTGAAGATGAAATTCCGGCTCTCCTGTCTATTCTGGGCTGCAAGCGTGGAAGTTTTCCTTTCACATATCTAGGTCTGCCTATGAGTACATTCAAACCAAGAATTGAAGATTTCAACCCAGTTATGCAAAGGATTGATAGAAGGCTATCTGGATGCTCAACTCTTTTGTCCTATGATGGTAGGCTGCTCCTGATTAAATCAGTGTTTGCTTCACTGCCCCTTTTCTTCATGAGTTCACTGGCTCTGCCAGTAGGAGTTATTGAACAACTGAATACATTTCTCAGAAGATTCTTTTGGAGAAAATATGGCATGGAGGAGGGAGGCACAACACTTATCTCCTGGCAGCAGGTCTGTAAGCCCAAATTGCAGGGAGGACTTGGCATTCTGGACATTGCAACTCATAACAAGGCACTTCTCATGAAGAATTTATTCAAGTTCTTAAATAGGGCAGATATCCCTTGGGTTAATTTGATCTAGGAAAAACATTATCATCATGGGCCCCCAACTGAGACTAGGGTTGGATCCTTCT
>NW_025237772.1:0-4521 GCF_018294505.1 Triticum aestivum
GGGTTTCCTCCTTTTTTTCTGTTTGTTTTCTCTGTTGCATTTTCTTTTCTTTTTATTTACTTTCTTTTCTGTTTTACATCATTTTAAAATAGTTAGGAATTTTCTAAAAATGTGTTTTCTCCACAATAATTATCAGTGCAGTATCTGGCACCCACCGAACATTTTTGTTTAAATTTTTGAAAACTTTTATTATTGACATTAATTTGAATTTAAATTTTGAAACGGTTTCGAATCATCGCGAGGTTAACAACAGTAACCGTGGTGACGTGGCATCATTAGCGTGGGATTACTGTAGCTTAATTATCCGGGCGTTACAAATCTCCTCCACTACAAGAAATCTCGTCCCGAGATTTAGGAGGTAGAAGGAAACAGTGCGGGGTATTCTTCGCGCAGACGATCCTCTCGTTCCCAAGTGGCCTCATCTTCAGAATGGTGCGACCACTGGACTTTGAGAAACTTGATCGCCTTCTGACGTGTGCGGCGTTCAGCTTGGCCGAGAATGCGGACCGGATGCTCCTTATAGGAGAGGTCTTGCTGCAATTCGAGCACTTCATGATCCACAGCTCGGATTGGGTCCTTGAAGCAACGGCGGAGCTGTGACACATGGAACACATTGTGAACCTGAGAAAGGTTCGGCGGTAGCTCCAGTTGGTATGCCACTTTTCCACGCCTTTCGAGAATAGTGAATGGGCCAATATAGCGAGGAGCTAGTTTGCCCTTGATTCCGAAACGGTGAGCACCCTTCATTGGTGTGACTCGAAGATAAGCCTTTTCGCCAGGTTGATAGACCATGTCTTTATGATGACGGTCATACTGACTCTTCTGACGTGATTGAGCAGTCTTGAGATTCTCACGAATAATGCGGACTTGTTCTTCGGCATCTTGGATAATATCCGGACCAAAGAGTGGACGTTCCCCAGTTTCTGACCAGTTCAGAGGGGTTCGGCACTTTCATCCATATAACACTTCGAAGGGGGGCCATCTTCAGACTAGCTTGATAGCTATTATTATAAGAGAACTCAGCATACGGGAGAGATTCCTCCCATTTCTTGCCGAAGGAAATAACACAAGCTCGTAGCATGTCTTCGAGAACTTGGTTGACGCGTTCAACTTGCCCCTGCGACTGAGGATGAAATGCAGTACTGAATGACAGATGAGTTCCCATAGCTTCTTGGAAACTTGCCCAGAATCTTGAAGTGAATAAGCTGCCACGGTCTGAGCTGATAACCAATGGAATACCGTGGAGTGAAACAATCCTAGACATATAGAGCGTTGCCAGCTGACTAGCAGTGATCGTTTCTTTGACTGCCAGAAAATGTGCAACCTTGGAAAGCCGGTCAATGACGACAAGAATATCATCATTACCTTTCTGTGATTTGGGAAATCCAGTGACGAAGTCCATCTCAACATGGTCCCATTTCCATTCAGGAATAGAGATAGGTTGCAGAGTTCCAGCAAGCCTTTGATGTTCTGCTTTGATACGACGGCAAACGTCACACTCAGCAACATAACGAGCAATGTCTTGTTTCATATTAGACCACCAGAATCTCTGACGGATGTCTTGGTACATCTTTGTACTACCAGGGTGAATACATAGAGGCGTATCATGAGCTTTTCTCATAACTTCCTATGTCATATCCAGGTTTTTCTCTGCACATGGCACCACTAGGCGGCCCTTGAAGTATAAGGTGCCATCTTCAGCAATAGTGAAGAATGAGGGCTTTCCTTTTGCGAGGTAGCGCTTAATCTTGTGGGCTTCAGAGTCATACTTCTGTAGCCTTTTGATGCTATCCACGAGATCTGGTTTAGCAACTAGGGTATTGAGGGAACCCTGGGTAACAACGTGGAGGTTCACCTTGCCAAACTCCTTAGGAGGGGGAGCGAGTGCACCCGGAGGGACAATATGGAGGTTCAGCTTCCTGAATTCTTCAACAAGCGAGGCCTGAACTTTGTGAACCTGGAGGTGGTTGCAGTAAGACTTGCGGCTCAAGGCATCAGCCATTACATTAGCCTTGCCTGGCGTATAGGAAATACCCAAGTCAAAGTCTGCAACAAGCTCCATCCATCTCTGCTGACGGAGGTTCAGGTCTGGCTGAGTAAACAGATACTTCAGACTTTGGTGGTCAGTGAAGATCTCGCAACGATTACCGAGAAGGTAATGTCGCCACTGCTTTAGCGCATGAATGACAGCAGCAAGTTCGAGGTCGTGAACTGGGTAGTTCTCTTCGTGAGGGCGCAATTGCCGAGAGGCATAAGCAATCACTTTGCGGTCTTGCATTAGGACACAGCCTAATCCTTGACGGGAAGCGTCGCAGTAAATGACGAAGTCCTTCTTAGTATCAGGTGGAGCTAGAACTGGGGCAGAAGTCAACTTGTCCTTGAGTGCCTGGAAACTTTCCTGACATTTGTCTGTCCATTGGAACTTGACGCCCTTATGCAACAGGTTAGTCAGAGGCCTGGCGATCTTGGAGAAGTTCTCGACGAATTGACGGCAATAGCTGGCGAGACCGAGAAAACTTCTGACTTGCTTAACGTTCTTCGGAGGAGTCGAATCGAGAATAGCCTGAACTCGCTCGGGGTTGACGGCAATACCATCCTTAGAGATGACATGCCCAAGATAGGTTACTTCCGGTAGCCAGAATTCACATTTGGAGAACTTGGCATATAGTTGATGCTCTCGTAGCTTCTCCAGCACAAGTCGAAGATGTTCAGCATGTTCTTCTTTGTTCTTGGAAAATACCAGGATATCATCCAGATAAACCACAACGAACTTGTCGAGGTAATCCATGAATATATAGTTCATCAGACGAGAGAAGGTGGCTGGAGCATTGGTTAAACCGAAAGACATGACGGTGTACTCGTATGAACCATAGCGAGTCACGAAGGCGGTCTTTGGGATATCCTCTTCACGAACACGGATCTGGTGGTAACCCAACCTCAAGTCGAGCTTAGAGAACACTGACGAACCCGCCAGTTGATCATACAGATCATTGATCCGAGGAAGAGGGTATTTATTCTGAATGGTAGCTTGGTTTATAGGACGGTAGTCTTGAACTAACCGGTTTGTCCCATCCTTCTTCTTGACAAAGAGAGAAGGTGCTCCCCAAGGAGAGCAACTTGGGCGAATGAATCCTTTGCGAAGAGATTTGTCGATTTCCTCCTTAAGCTCAAGGAGTTCATGCGGCGGCATTTTGTAGGGTCGCTTGGCTATAGGAGTGGTGCCTGGTTTCAAGTCGATGATGAATTCGACAGCTCTAGCAGGGGGAATCCCTGGAAGTTCTTCAGGAAAGACGTCGAGGAATTCACGCACGACGGGAATGTTTTCAATGCCCTCGAGTGGTGCAGCGTTCAATGCATTCAATGCATAGAGCCTGGCCTCGGCATTTTGCACCAGATGAGCTTGGTAAGCAACTATTTCATCTGAAGGGTGAAGTAGATGGACGGTCTTAGTGGCGCAAACTATAGAAGCAGTATGCGCTTTCAACCAATCCATCCCCAACATGAGGTCGATGTTAGACGACTTCAGGATAATGGGGGAGGCATAGAATTCCAGCCCTTCGATTTCCACGGGGACATCGATGCCAACCAGGGAGGTTTGACACTGTCCCACGGGGGTTTTGACCAATACCGAGGTGTTCATCTCCTCACATTTAACGTCGTGCTTGTATGCAAAATCTTCTGACATGAATGAATGCGATGCACCTGTATCAAATAAAACGGATGCTGGTACTGAATTTACAAGGAGTGTACCCATCACAGTAGCAGGCTGGTCTTGAGCTTCGTTGAGATCAACGTGGTTGGCATGAGCACGACCATAAGACTTAGCATTGTTGTTGCGGGGCTGGTTGTTACCACGGCCCGTTGCTGGAAGGGCAAGTTGATTCTGATTCTGATTGCAGTCCCTGGCACGGTGACCTGGTTGTCCACACTTGTAGCACAGACCATTATTGGGAGTGGGAACAGGAGCTTGGGATGGTGGAGCTGGAAGTCTTGACTGCCTAGATGGTGGTGGAGGCAGACGAGGTGCAACATAGGTCTGCCTTGGGGCAGATGCATTTGGACGGTACATGCTGTTCGGGATCCATATCTTACGCTTCTGTGAGGGCGAGCCCGAAGATGAGCCCGTGTCACGGTTGCGCCTGTGAGAGCTCTGGTATTCCTGCAGACCAGTTTCGACATTGATGGCCTTGTTCACCAAGGTGGCGAAATCAGCAAAGTCATGCACTAGAAGTGCGAGCTTGATGTCAGCTTGGAGGCCATCACGGAACTTCTCCTGTCTGCGTGCATCAGTTGCAATGTCCTCCTCAGCATAGCGAGACAAGTCCAGAAACTCCCGTTGATAAGCTTCAACAGTTTTGTTGCCTTGGGTGAGGTTGCGGAACTCACGCTTCTTCCGGTCCATGACTCCTTGAGGAATGAAGCGGGCACGGAAAGCTGCTTGGAAGTCTGGCCATGTGATGATTGTTCCAGCTGGCAGAGTACGCCTGTGGCTGTCCCACCATTGAGCTGCGGGTCCCTTCA
>NW_025237773.1:0-4521 GCF_018294505.1 Triticum aestivum
TTGAGGCTATATTTTTATTCACCACATGATATGTGTTTTGCTTGGAGCGTCTTGTATGATTTGAGTCTTTGCTTTTCAGTTTACCACAATCATCCTTGCTGTACACACCTTTTGGAGAGACACACATGATTCGCAATTTATTAGAATACTATATGTGCTTCACTTATATCTTTTGAGCTAGATAATTTTGCTCTGGTGCTTCACTTATATCTTTTAGAGAACAGTGGTGGTTTTATTTTATAGAAATTATTGATCTCTCATGCTTCACTTATATTATTTTGAGAGTCCTTTAGAACAGCATGGTAATTTGCTTTGGCTATAAAATTAGTCCTAATATGATAGGCATCCAATATGGGTATAATAAAAACTTTCATATAGAGCGCATTGAATACTATGAGAAGTTTGATAGTTGATGATTGTTTTGAGATATGAAGATGGTGATATTAGAGTTGTACTAGTTGAGCAATTGTGAATTTGAGAAATACTTGTGTTGAAGTTTGCAAGTCCCGTAGCATGCACGTATGGTAAACGTTGTGTAACAAATTTGAAACATGAGGTGTTCTTTGATTGTCATCCTTATGAGTGGCGGTCGGGGACGAGCGATGGTCTTTTCCTACCAATCTATCCCCCTAGGAGTATGCGTGTAATGCTTGGTTTTTGATGACTTGTAGATTTTTGCAATAAGTATGTGAGTTCTTTATGACTAATGTTGAGTCCATGGATTATCCGCACTCTCGCCTTTCCATCATTGCTAGCCTCTTCGGTGTCGTGCATTGCCCTGTCTCACCTTGAGAGTTGGTGCAAACTTCGCCGGTGCATCCAAACCCCGTGATATGATACGCTCTATCACACATAAACCTCCTTATATCTTCCTCAAAACAGCCACCATACCTACCTATTATGGCATTTCCATAGCCATTCCGAGATATATTGCCATGCAACTTTCCGCCGTTCCGTTTATTATGACACGCTTCATCATTGTCATATTGCCTTGCATAATCATGTAGTTGACATCGTATTGCGGAAAAGCCACCATGCATAATTTATCATACATGTCGCTCTTGATTCATTGCCCATCCCGGTACACTGCCGGAGGCACTCATATAGAGTAATATTTTTTTCTAGTATCAAGTTGTAATCATTGAGTTGTAAATAAATAGAAGTGTGATGATCATCACTAATAAAGCATTGTCCCATAAAAAATAAAAAAATGAAAGGCCAAAAAGGCCCAAAAAAGAAAAAGAAATAAAAGGGACAATGCTACTATCCTTTTTCCACACTTGTGCTTCAAAGTAGCGCCATGATCTTTATGATAGAGAGTCTCTTATTTTGTCACTTTCATATACTAGTGGGAATTTTTCATTATAGAACTTGGCTTGTATATTCCAACAATGGGCTTCCTCAAATGCCCTAGGTCTTCGTGAGCAAGAAAGTTGGATGCACACCCACTTAGTTTCTTTTGTTGAGCTTTCTTACATTTATAGCTCTAGTGCATCCGTTGCATGGAAATCCCTACTCCTTGCATTGACATCAATTGATGGGCATCTCCCTAGCCCATTGATTAGCCGCGTCAATGTGAGACTTTCTCCTTTTTTGTCTTCTCCACACAACCCCCATCATTATATTCTATTCCACCAATAGTGCGATGTCCATGGCTCACGCTCATGTATTGCGTGAAAGTTGAAAATGTTTGAGAAATACTAAAGTATGAAAGAATTGCTTGGCTTGTCATCGAGGTTGTGCATGGTGAGAGCATTTTTGTGTGACGAAAATGAAGCATGACCAAACTATATGATTTCGTAGGGATGAGCTTTCTTGTGCCATGTTATTTTGAGAAGACATGATTGCTTAGTTAGTATCCTTGAAGTATTATTATTTTTATGTCAATATTAAACTTTTATCTTGAATCTTTCGGATCTGAACATTGATGCCACAATAAAGAAAATTACATAGAAAATTATGTTAGGAAGCATTCCACATCAAAAATTCTTTTTTTATCATTTACCTACTCGAGGACGAGCAGGAATTAAGCTTGGGGATGCTTTCATACATGTAACATCCCAAATTTCCCATTTGGAATGTTTTACAATTATAGCTAAGCATCTATGCATATTGCTTGAATTGAGTGACATTTGAATTATTTCAGAGGCTTTTGAGTTTGTTGGAATTTGGATTCAAATTGGCAGTTGAATTTATTTCAAACAATGCCTGACAAATACTTGAGCAAAAGTATGAGAGGTGTAAACATGACACTCCAAAAATGTCAGAAGAAAAAATATTGCCAAAAAGTTTGAATTCAAATTTGAATTTTATTTGGGATTTCCAGAAAATGTTTTTTTGTTTGAGTTTTGCCCCTGGAAAAAATGTTCACGTTGTAGGATTTATTTTTCTGATTTTATTGATATATATGTCCTATATAAAAATATTATAGGTTTATCTATAATTAGTTTTCTCTCTCTGTGGTAATTCAAAAAAAAGGGAAAACCCCCGCGCGCCAGGCGCCAGGCCAGCAGGCCCAGTCGCCGAGGCCGCAGCCCACCAGCACCGAGGCCGCAGCCCAGCACGCCACACGCACCGACCCTGTTCCGATAGGTCGCCCGACCGAACCCGCCTCTCCCTCTCTCGCCGACACCCCGACCCCACCTCACCTCCTTCCTCCTGCAACAACCAGCGCCAGAATCTCGCCACCCCTCGACGTCCGCGCTGCCAAAACCCTAACCCGAGCTGCCCCTCCTCCACGAAAGCGTGTCCTATAAATACCTACGCATCTCCTCTTCCGAACCCCCCAAAAACCCTACCTCAACTCCCACCACAGCTCACGCCCTCCTCCTTTGGATCTCGACACAGCCGCCTCAGTTCATCACCGCCTCCACCGCCGGTGAGCAACAACACAACTTCCTCTTCCACCTATGAGCTTCCCCCGATGTTGCGCATCGTTTGACATGGTTTCGACCTCCTTCTCCCATCACAGGATCGTCCCCGAGCTCGTTCGCCCCTCGCCAGAGTTGCAGCTCACCAGAGCGCTGTCTCCGTCATCCCGATCGTCTTCGCCGCCCCCGAGCTCCACTGACTCCATCCCCGACCTCCCCTCGAGCTGCCGCACCCGCCCGACGACTTCGCCGCCGCCCCGGACCACCGGAGCACCCCCGCCACCAACGCCCGAGCCCACCTCGCCGTCGACCGCCGCTGTAAGCCACCGGACTCCCCTCCACCGTTGGATCTCGCTTGTACGGCTTAGATTAGAAGAGTGAAGGGGTACTATTTTTTAAGCCGGTTTATTGCGGTTCAGATCAAACCAGTAGATCGGTTTTAGTCAAAAAAACAAACAAACGCACGAGTACGTCCTATTAAGTTGCGCCTGGGCGCTGTTTAGTTTCAGATCGCACACCCCATAAGCCCAGTAGCGCCCGATAGTTTATTTCTATTATTTACGCTCTGTTTTAAAAACAGAGAAGTTCCAATCTTGTAAAATCTGTTTCTCTTAGGTTTTTTAATATTTTTAGTTTAGTTGATTCTTTTTTTGTTAGTTTGCAAATTTGTTGTAGTTTCCGTCGAAAATATGTTTAGCCATGTTTAAATTATTAGAAATAGTTTTATATTAGATTTAGACAGATTAGTTTCTCTGTCATAAATTTAGTTAGGATTATTATTTTTTAGTGATTCTTTTTGCTACTGCTTAGTTTTGACCATGCTTAGCACTAGGAACTTGTTTGGGTATTTTAGATTTAATAAACAATTAGTTTTATGTCGAAATCAAGTTTTTCTTGTTTATTTAGCTAGCTACTGTTTTTCTACTGTTCTAGTTAGTAAATAATTTTATTTTTATTATGTTATAGTTTATTTCAGATTAGTTTCTATAGCTATAGAGGAGGAACTTTTATTTACGGTAGAATAAAAAAAATTATTTTATTTTCTTTGCTAGGATTGTTTTAGGCATAATAGGAGTTCTATAATAGCTTTTGATGTGATTCTTTTTTCTACTAGTTTGTATGATGTTTTCCCTTCTGTTAGTTAGCAAAACCAATGCTTAGGTTCTGGTAAGAAAAGTTTTAGTTGTGTAAAACTATTTCTTAGTTGTTGCTTGATATGATGAAAACCTTGATTTGCTTTCTCCGAGTTTTCTTTGGTTTTGGTTTGAGTGCTTGGGTGTTTTACTTCAACTTGCTGTTATGTTATATTGTGCTAAACTTATTTGTGCTATTGTTTGACTCGATAGAATTCCCGGAGTGCGAAGCCTGCTATTACGAGTCGCTAGCTTTCGAAGACCGTCAGCCAGGCAAGTCATTTGATCATGTTTTTACAATACCTATGATTTTATTGCATTAGAGTTATACCTCCCCACCATGCATGCAGTAGGAGAATTTTGTTAAGTAATGTTCTTGAGTAGTATCATGAGGTAGGATGAACCCTTCTCCCTTGTTACCGATGCCCGGGACGATGTAGTTGATTGCTATGCTTTAGTAGACGGGGTTGGTTGAGTGATTCATAAGGGAGATGCGAGAGTCAAGATGACGACAACCC
>NW_025237774.1:0-2362 GCF_018294505.1 Triticum aestivum
CCAACTTTCAACCTTTTCAGAGTTCATTTGAAATGCTTTTCAATTTTAGGGTCTTATAGCTCAAAATAATTAGTAAATGCATGAAAAATAACAAATGAAGTCAGAAAGGATTGAAAAATGATGATGTGGCTTTGAATGGTGCATTTTGAACACACAAAAAGTCAGGAGTTCAAATAAGGTTTAAAAAATGAAATCCCTTTGTAACAGACGAGTTTCCGGATGAAATCCTGATACTTTGAAAGAGATTGTCCGTTTGGTACACGAAGTGCATCCAGTTTTTGCCGTAACCCTCTCAACTTTCTTGCACATGCTATGTGGATGAAATGATGATATCATGCCAACTTTCAACCTTTTCAGAGTTCATTTGAAATGCTTCTCAATTTTAGGGTCTTATAGCTCAAAATAATTCGTAAATGCATGAAAAATAACAAATGATGTCAGAAAGGATTGAAAAATGATGATGTGGCTTTGAATGGTGCATTTTGAACACACAAAAAGTCAGGAGTTCAAATAAGGTTTAAAAAATGAAATCCCTTTGTAACAGACGAGTTTCCGGATGAAATCCTGATACTTTGAAAGAGATTGTCTGTTTGGTACACGAAGTGCATCCAGTTTTTGCCGTAACCCTCTCAACTTTCTTGCACATGCTATGTGGATGAAATGATGATATCATGCCAACTTCCAACCTTTTCAGAGTTCATTTGAAATGCTTTTCAATTTTAGGGTCTTATAGCTCAAAATAATTAGTAAATGCATGAAAAATAACAAATGAAGTCAGAAAGGATTGAAAAATGATGATGTGGCTTTGAATGGTGCATTTTGAACACACAAAAAGTCAGGAGTTCAAATAAGGTTTAAAAAATGAAATCCCTTTGTAACAGACGAGTTTCCGGATGAAACCTGATACTTTGAAAGAGATTGTCCGTTTGGTACACGAAGTGCATCCAGTTTTTGCCGTAACCCTCTCAACTTTCTTGCACATGCTATGTGGATGAAATGATGATATCATGCCAACTTCCAACCTTTTCAGAGTTCATTTGAAATGCTTTTCAATTTTAGGGTCTTATAGCTCAAAATAATTAGTAAATGCATGAAAAATAACAAATGAAGTCAGAAAGGATTGAAAAATGATGATGTGGCTTTGCATGGTGCATTTTGAACACACAAAAAGTCAGGAGTTCAAATAAGGTTTAAAAAATGAAATCCCTTTGTAACAGACGAGTTTCCGGATGAAATCCTGATACTTTGAAAGAGATTGTCCGTTTTGTACACGAAGTGCATCGAGTTTTTGCCGTAACCCTCTCAACTTTCTTGCACATGCTATGTGGATGAAATGATGATATCATGCCAACTTTCAACCTTTTCAGAGTTCATTTGAAATGCTTCTCAATTTTAGGGTCTTATAGCTCAAAATAATTCGTAAATGCATGAAAATAACAAATGAAGTCAGAAAGGATTGAAAAATGATGATGTGGCTTTGAATGGTGCATTTTGAACACACAAAAAGTCAGGAGTTCAAATAAGGTTTAAAAAATGAAATCCCTTCGTAACAGACGAGTTTCCGGTTGAAATCCTGATACTTTGAAAGAGATTGTCTGTTTTGTACACGAAGTGCATCCAGTTTTTGCCGTAACCCTCTCAACTTTCTTGCACATGCTATGTGGATGAAATGATGATATCATGCCAACTTTCAACCTTTTCAGAGTTCATTTGAAATGCTTTTCAATTTTAGGGTCTTATAGCTCAAAATAATTAGTAAATACATGAAAAATAACAAATGAAGTCAGAAAGGATTGAAAAATGACGATGTGGCTTTGAATGGTGCATTTTGAACACACAAAAAGTCAGGAGTTCAAATAAGGTTTAAAAAATGAAATCCCTTTGTAACAGACGAGTTTCTGGATGAAATCCTTATACTTTGAAATAGATTGTCCGTTTGGTACACGAAGTGCATCCAGTTTTTGCCGTAACCCTCTCAACTTTCTTGCACATGCTATGTGGATGAAATGATGATATCATGCCAACTTTCAACCTTTTCAGAGTTCATTTGAAATGCTTCTCAATTTTAGGGTCTTATAGCTCAAAATAATTCGTAAATGCATGAAAATAACAAATGAAGTCAGAAAGGATTGAAAAATGATGATGTGGCTTTGAATGGTGCATTTTGAACACACAAAAAGTCAGGAGTTCAAATAAGGTTTAAAAAATGAAATCCTTTTGTAACAGACGAGTTTCCGGATGAAATCCTGATACTTTGAAAGAGATTGTCTGTTTTGTACAAGAAGTGCATCCAGTTTTTGCCGTAACCGTCTCAACTTTCTTGCACATGCTATGTGGATGAAATGATGATATCATGCCAACT
>NW_025237774.1:2372-2756 GCF_018294505.1 Triticum aestivum
CTGATACTTTGAAAGAGATTGTCCGTTTTGTACACGAAGTGCATCCAGTTTTTGCCGTAACCCTCTCTACTTTCTTGCACATGCTATGTGGATGAAATGATGATATCATGCCAACTTTCAACCTTTTCAGAGTTCATTTGAAATGCTTTTCAATTTTAGGGTCTTATAGCTCAAAATAATTTGTAAATGCATGAAAAATAACAAATGAAGTCAGAAAGGATTGAAAAATGATGATGTGGCTTTGAATGGTGCATTTTGAACACACAAAAAGTCAGGAGTTCAAATAAGGTTTAAAAAATGAAATCCCTTTGTAACACACGAGTTTCCGGGAAATCCTAATACTTTGAAAGAGATTGTCCGTTTTGTACACGAAGTGCATCCAGT
>NW_025237774.1:2766-4520 GCF_018294505.1 Triticum aestivum
ATGAAAATAACAAATGAAGTCAGAAAGGATTGAAAAATGATGATGTGGCTTTGAATGGTGCATTTTGAACACACAAAAAGACAGGAGTTCAAATAAGGTTTAAAAAATGAAATCCCTTTGTAACAGACGAGTTTCCGGATGAAATCCTGATACTTTGAAAGAGATTGTCCGTTTTGTACACGAAGTGCATCAGTTTTTGCCGTAACCCTCTCAACTTTCTTGCACATGCTATGTGGATGAAATGATGATATCATGCCAACTTTCAACCTTTTCAGAGTTCATTTGAAATGCTTTTCAATTTTAGGGTCTTATAGCTCAAAATAATTTGTAAATGCATGAAAAATAACAAATGAAGTCAGAAAGGATTGAAAAATGATGATGTGGCTTTGAATGGTGCATTTTGAACACACAAAAAGTCAGGAGTTCAAATAAGGTTTAAAAAATGAAATCCCTTTGTAACAGACGAGTTTCCGGGAAATCCTAATACTTTGAAAGAGATTGTCCGTTTTGTACACGAAGTGCATCCAGTTTTTGCCGTAACCCTCTCAACTTTCTTGCACATGCTATGTGGATGAAATGATGATATCATGCCAACTTTCAACCTTTTGAGAGTTCATTTCAAATGCTTTTCAATTTTAGGGTCTTATAGCTCAAAATAATTAGTAAATGCACGAAAATAACAAATGAAGTCAGAAAGGATTGAAAAATGATGATGTGGCTTTGAATGGTGCATTTTGAACACACAAAAAGTCAGGAGTTCAAATAAGGTTTAAAAAATGAAATCCTTTTGTAACAGACGAGTTTCCGGATGAAATCCTGATACTTTGAAAGAGATTGTCCGTTTTGTACATGAAGTGCATCCAGTTTTTGCCGTAACCCTCTCAACTTTCTTGCACATGCTATGTGGATGAAATGATGATATCATGCCAACTTTCAACCTTTTCAGAGTTCATTTGAAATGCTTTTCAATTTTAGGGTCTTATAGCTCAAAATAATTAGTAAATGCATGAAAAATAACAAATGAAGTCAGAAAGGATTGAAAAATGATGATGTGGCTTTGAATGGGGCATTTTGAACACACAAGAATTCAGGAGTTCAAATAAGGTTTAAAAAATGAAATCCCTTTGTAACAGACGAGTTTCCGGATGAAATCCTGATACTTTGAAAGAGATTGTCCGTTTTGTACACGAAGTGCATCAGTTTTTGCCGTAACCCTCTCAACTTTCTTGCACATGCTATGTGGATGAAATGATGATATCATGCCAACTTTCAACCTTTTCAGAGTTCATTTGAAATGCTTTTCAATTTTAGGGTCTTATAGCTCAAAATAATTAGTAAATGCATGAAAAATAACAAATGAAGTCAGAAAGGATTGAAAAATGATGATGTGGCTTTGAATGGTGCATTTTGAACACACAAAAAGACAGGAGTTCAAATAAGGTTTAAAAATGAAATCCCTTTGTAACAGACGAGTTTCCGGATGAAATCCTGATACTTTGAAAGAGATTGTCCGTTTTGTACACGAAGTGCATCCAGTTTTTGCCGTAACCCTCTCAACTTTCTTGCACGTGCTATGTGGATGAAATGATGATATCATGCCAGCTTTCAACCTTTTCAGAGTTCATTTGAAATGCTTTTCAATTTTAGGGTCTTATAGCTCAAAATAATTAGTAAATGCATGAAAATAACAAATGAAGTCAGAAAGGATTGAAAAATGATGATGTGGCTTTGAATGGTGCATTTTGAACACACAA
>NW_025237775.1:0-1684 GCF_018294505.1 Triticum aestivum
AGTCCTTCCTCCTCTGCATGGATTATCCGGAAGAAATATGTTGAACTTGTTCGACATACTAATCCATGCATCCACAACTCAGATAATCATATGTTCTTTTGGGTTGTCCCTCTTTAGCTGTATTCCGACCTTCATCTATCAATTGATAGTCAGGAGTAATTGTGCATTTGTGTTATCGATGCATATTATTCTTGTTGTTTGTCAAGCCATTCTATTTCAGAATGACTAGGAGAAACTAACTCCAGAACCTCATCCATATCTAGGATCGGGTCAAAACAATTGTATTCCGCAGATCAAAATGCCAATCCAGTTTTTGTTCTGTTCTACCTTGGAGTGTAACCATCTTCATGTCAAGAGTGTCATGAGAATTGCACCAACTCTTATGAATTCTTGACGCAGTGATACTTCTCGCCATCATTATTCATTCCTCGGTCCCGTGTTGTCACAACCGGAATACCGACAAGTGAACCGTGAGGTGTGAAATCAATACTCTGAGCAACTCGTTGCTTGGCATTTAATGGCAATACTCTCATTCTTAGCGTGCTGGTTATTGAATCGTCATCCTAAGATTGATCGTCCTACCTAGTCCTTATTTTTGGTGCACTCTTCAATCAATGAGTTAGGATTTTGTTAAACCCTTGCTCAGTTGATCATATCGTCTTGCCCTGAAGAGCAAGATTGTTCTCGAGCTTAGTAACATATCGGTGGTTCGTGATTTTCCGAATATCTTCTCAGAAGTATCACCAGGTTGTCACCTGACCGCTATGTTGAGCTCGTGATCAAGTTGGTTTCTTGTAACCAACCCTTCTCCAAGAATCTGTGTTGCCTACCCTTGAGCTAGTTGGTTAAGCTAGACAACAACTTGGAGAGTTGGAAGATAAAAGCTTGTCGAACTTAGTTCATTTCCAAAGGGATATCCTTGTGTGTGTGTGTCGAAGAAGGGTGATATCTTCATCGATTGGTCCTTGTGATCAGTTGTTGGACCTATTGTCGTATCAAGACTTTGATTTGAACATGGGCTATCGTCAAATCAAATCAGAACCAATGATGTTCGTAATGTTGTCTTACTCGCGGTTGATCCCTCGAGCATACACCATTATATCTTTTGGGTCTGACCAATGCTATCACTTGTTCACATAATTATGGAAGTCCGTCTCCATTGGAATTTTGATAAATTGTTGCTGAGCCCATCGGCAACATTCTTATCTTCTCCATGACTCGTGTTGAACATTAAGTTAGTGTTGGAAACTTGTGCTAGCATTTTCTTCATGCTATCTCATGAAGGATATGTTTGGATGAAAGAAGTGACTTTCTTTAATTCACGTGCACTTGATGTAAGGTGTCGCCGTGGATCCGAGAAAGATTGTTTTTGTTTTCTCTGGAACCATCCCAAGTCAGTCATGCATGTGCGAAGTATGCTATGGTTTGATAGGCTCGCTACCTCCATTCTATATGTGTTCCTAGCACACCAAGCCACTGATTGATTTGTTCAAGGAAAAGGAGCTTGTTGTGCTAATTCTAGATCATGCACAAGACTCCAATATCCTCGAGGATGGTTCCCCACCTGAACTCGGTAGTGTTTTATCATAAGACTACTATGTGGTCATGCTTGTCTGGGACAGCGTGTTCACATGTGTTTAGCAGAACCAACTCATGTTTTGGAGCTTGCTATCGTAGTTCATCC
>NW_025237775.1:1694-4520 GCF_018294505.1 Triticum aestivum
AGTGCTAAATGTCTCTCGGTCGATCATCCAGATTTGCTTCTTTGGCATTACTAAGGAAAAATCTGAGAAAGTGTTATCTTCCTTTGCATCTGCATCCTCCATCACCGTTCATCATGGTAGTATGATGTGTTGCCAGGATCCTCAGCACGGATGTTGGTAAAACCTTGATGAATATGGAAATGCTCAAGTTCTTGAAAGCCCGCTCAGTCACTAGGTTATATCCTTGGTATCAACTGGAATGTGCCTTCCATTTGCCGAGTTGTTCTATAACCATAGTTTCCTTTCCAAATTGAGTGTGCCATTCTTTTGAATTCTTTCTAACGATCATTTGTAATTGCCTTACGCTAGTATAAAGAGTTTCAATGATCTTTGTATCAAAAGTAATTCTTTTTGCCACTTAAGGGAAGAATTCTACGAGTCACCTTCCCTAAGGTGCCCCGTTATGGAGTCATGGCAACTAACTCCTCGCTGCTTTGGAACCCATGCACCATATTATCTAAGCGTGGGATTGTTGCCCACCAAATCAAACCTCATCGTTTGTTCTTCCATCCCTCTCGATGTGTTTTGTGTCTCAACTCGAGATGTTTCAACATCTCATTCCGCAAGTTGATCTTGCATAGCTCGATCTTCGAGAAGATCAATCCTGTAGAGTTTCCCTCTCTTCCGTCATCATAGTTGGATGAAGCTCCCGAAAGAAATGATGTCAAGATCAAAGGGATGCAATAAATCAACATCTTCGAGAAGAACAATGGGATCGAGAAGATTGTGTTAGCTTTTGTGTCCCCTTTTCCTCTTACCCTACGCTTGAATCTCGGGACGAGATTCTTGTTTAGTGGGGGCGAGTTGTCACATCCCTAGCTTCTCGTATTGCACTAGGCTAGCTTCAGGTGTGCATCATGTTTGAATTTTGCAGAAAATTGAAATGGGGATTGCATAAACCCTAGCATCAAAGGAATTCACTAGGCTCAACTAAAATATTCTCAGTGTTTCCAAATGGCTTTCAAAAATGTTCATCATTTCTGGAAAATGTTGGAAACAATAACCAGAGGTGCTGCACATTTTTCCATGACATATTTGGACTCTGAATTAAATCATATAGTATTTGCATTCGGGCATTTAAATGCTATTAAATATTTTAAATGCTCAAATAATCATAAACTAAAATATTTACTGTTGGATGTATTCTAAACAGGAGCCCTGATTAGTTTCATGATTTTTGGAAATGCCCTGGCATTTTTAATAAAGCCCAGAACAAAATAACAAAATAGAAAAACAGAAACAGAAATAAAAGAGAGAGAGAGAGAGAGAGAGAGCAAACTCACCTGGCGCTTACCTGGCCTGGCCCAGCACGGCCCAAACCAGCTGGCCGACGCCAGTCGTCGTCTCCACCGCGCCAGAAGGACGCCGAGCGCGTGCTCGCCGTGCGCACACACGCGCCTGTGCCACCTCCTGCCTGCTAGCTTGCGTGGCGCCGCGGACAGACCCGCCAGAGCCGTCTGGATCGCTCTGACCGCCCCACCATTCTCCCCCTCGCCTTCCTTTCGCCCTCTCCACCATGGCCGAGACAGCCGCGAGCTCGCTGTCGCCGTAGCCATGGCCTCAGGCCCTCCCTCGCCTCGCCGACGTGTCCATGGCCTCCGCCTCGACGCCCTCATCCTCCCCGTCGACCCACTCGACGCCAGATGCCTCAAAACGCCGTTCCCGACCTCTTCTTCATCGTCGGCCGCTGCGGATCCCCATCGTCGACTCGTCGCCGTCCGGCCTTCCCCGAGCTCGAAGAGGCCACCGCTGCAACCGCCGTGAGCCCCTCACCCCAACCCCTCTCTCCCCGCCGTCGATTTCTTCCTCTAGCCACACTAACCACCGCAGCCGAAGCTCGCCGCCGCCGTGCCTCGTCGCCGACGTGGCTAGAGCCACAGTGGCTCGAAGCCAAGCTCACCGATGTGCTCAACGCAGCACCAGGAGCCCGTAGACACCACCAGCTCCTCCTCCCGTGCACCGTAGTGCCGAACCCAGCCCCGTCCGAACTCCGGCCGCCGCCTTGCTCGCCGCCGGCGCTGCTCCCGGCCACCCCGCTGCCTCCCGTCCGGTCCTTTGGATGCGGACGAGCAAGAGCTACTCCCCGGTGCCCTTAGCTCACCAAACCACCCCCCCCCGTAGCTCAAACCCGAGCCGAGCCGCCGTCGTTTTGGTCGCTGCCGGCAAGGCTCCGGCGACCGATGACGTGGCACCGTCATTAGGCGCTAACCCCGCTGCTTAAACCGCCCACAACCACTGACAGTGGGCCCCAGGCCTGGTCAAACCTCAGTCAGCGCTGGGTTTGACCGGGATTAGCCCTGTGTCGCTGACGTGTGGCCCCCACACGTCAGGTTTGACCTGGGTCAACCCAGTTGACTGCTGACACAGGCATGACGCAATGCTGACGCAATTAATCCTTTTCTGGATTTAAAATAATTCAGGAAATTCCAGAAAATAGTGCAAACTTCTAAAATTCATAGAAATTCAACCGTAGCTCCAAATCAAATAATTTATATATGAAAAATGATCAGAAAAATCCCATCTATCCATCTGCACAGGTTTCATGCATGTTAGAGCAACCTAACCTTGCTGTTTAGATGAAACAAGATAATGCACTTATATGACTTTATAAAATGGGTTTGCATTTGAATCTTTGGTTCAAATGGACTCATCACAATCTGTTCTAGCTTGCATTAGCCCAGAACACATTCATATTACCATGTCATGATCATGCATCATATTGTGCATTGCATTGATTGAATTTCTTCTCTGTTGCCGGTATTTGTCCCCCCCGGTAGACGATGTTCC
>NW_025237776.1:0-4520 GCF_018294505.1 Triticum aestivum
GAGCATAGTGGATAGAGTCTTTTCTATCTTATCTGCTTCTGTAGGCTCCTTCTCGCAAAACCGCAACTTTGAACAAATTTTATGAACCTCATGATTATAAGCTCCGATCGATTTGAAATCTTGGAGTCTTAAATGGGTCCACTCATGACTAGCTTCAGGAAGTATAATTGCCTTTTGCTGTTCATATCTAGTCTTAAGTGATTGCCACATATTGCTTGGAGATTCCTCCATCAAATATTCAGATTTTAGATCTGGATGGATATGGTGCCTTATTATATATAAAGCAGCATATTGTTGCTGCTCGGTTAATTGTGCAATTCCCTCTTGGGGAGGGTCTGCAGGAGGTATGAGTGCAGCTGCAATTCCACGAGATGAAAGACTGATTTTAACATCCATCCCATGTAGGATAGTTGTGTCCGTCGAGTGCAAGCTCTTCAAATTCTTTGACGGTCATTTTGTCCTACAAGATTGAGAACCAAATATTTGATCATTTTACTTGTATGTAAATTAAAATCATCATGGTCATGTTGTAATAATTTTTGCAATTGTTATAAATTCAAGTAAAGACTTGAACTTTTTTTTTGCATATTAATTCTATTCGAATTAAGTCTACTTCGTGCTACATAGGCATTTTTTGGACTTAATTGATGGCGAATTAATATTTGAGTTGCAAAAATAAATGATTTTCAGTTGCAAAATAATATTATTGTAACATTTGTACATGTTATAGGGATTGCGAATTGCAAACACATTGAACATATAATGATTTATAGACATAATATGGTATAAACATCAATACACAATTTAATTGAGTACAATATATAATCACACCGAGATACAAGGTCTAAAACATGACAAGTACTTAATTACAGCACTAATAGTTGAACCTATCTGCGAATTCCCAAATTTATGGGGCTAAAACATGACAAGCACTAAATTAGTACTAGTAGTTGGACTAATGCACGAAATTCCGATAATATGAGGATTTTTCTGCAATCTAGCCTATCACCCGTTGTTTGTTTTTTTTTCTTGCTGGTTTTTGCAACGTGGGCCACAGCCCACGAGGCCTTTCGGCCCAGGCCCATGGCAGCGCCGCCGAAGGAGCGGATAAGGGGAACTGGGAGGTGGGGCGGTTGGGGTCAATTCCCCCCATTCCAACCGCCATCCCCACGGGATCCCGCCGGCCGTCGCCGATGGCGCCCAGCGCCGGCGATCTTCAGGAGGAGGACGGCCCCCCCGCAGCATAGCCGGGGAGGTGGAGGCCTGCAGGGGCCCAGGAGCCGGAGCGGAGGCCGGGACGGTGCTGCTCCAGCGCCGCCGCGAAACGGCGAAGGATCCGGCGAGCCGCCGGTGGAGGCGTTCGCGGGCTTGCCGGGGGTGGAGACGGTGGAGATGCTTGGGTCATGGAAGACGACGCCGCGTCCTCGATCTTCACGCCGGTGGTAGTGTTGAGGTCGGGGATGGTGGCGCCGGGTTCGTCGGTCTCCGCCGGCGTGGTTGGCTCCTGCTTCACAACGGAGTTGAGCCACTGCTCCTCCTCTTCGTTCGGCGTCACCTCCCACTCCATCATGGCGGGCACAGGGCCATAGCCTGGAGGGGCGAAGTGCTCCTCGTCTTCGTCGGCGGGCGTCGGCGTTGGGAGGTCCGGGTAGGCGAGTGGCTCGTCGATGACCTCCGGTTTCGGTGGTGGAGTGGCCGGCGGTGGAGGGCACGGCCCGTACCCGTGCACGGGGCAGAAATCGCGGGCAGGGCAAGGTCCGTATCTGTGCACCGGACAGAAGGCCACGCCTGCATCCATGCCGTTGCCGAAGAAGATCCCTGGCGGTGGCGGGGCCTGAGCCGCGTCGAAGAACTCCTCCTCGCCCAGGAACGGGGCTGCAGCCTCGGCGGGAGCATAGTCCATTGGTGGAGTGACGAAGGCCGGCATCAGAGGTGCCTGGTAGGCACGGTGGACGGCCACGGGCGGGTTGCCTGGTCCTGCCTGATCTGCCGCGGCAGGGCCAGGGTAATCCTGACCACGACCACAACCACGGTGGCCACGACGACCACGGCGGCCGTTGCCTGGGCCCCAAGGGTGATAAACTCCAGCTCTTTGTCGTCTCTCAGATCGATGGATTTCTCGTCGGATGAAACAAACAAGTGCAGAGGCGATGTTGTGCAGGTTCATCCCTGCCATCTTACCTTCTCTCTCGTCCTGTTCGTGCTCTGTGTTTCTCGTCGGAATCGCTCTCGCCGGAGAGCAGTGCTGATAACGTGTAAGAATTTGTAAGAAAACTTGTGTTTATTGATTCTGGGCAAAGCCCTATTTATACAAGGATTTGGGACGCCTCCGGAGAGGCGTCCGTTTACAATAAGCGTCTGTGGCGCGAGAAGACATCCGTACGGACGTTTGCGTCCGTACGGCGCTTTGGACACACGTACCACTCTTAGTGCTAATGACGTCGCTTTATTCTTAACAATCTGCACGTCTCCTGTCTCCTGCTGGTGCTCGCAGCGTTTTGCACGCTAGCTTCCCAGGGAATCCCAGCCCAATAGCTGGCATGCACATTTATTATCTCCCTAATTAACTCCCCTCCGATTGATTTCCATCAGTCTCTCTATCTTCTAAACTGATGTCTTTTCTTCTTCTCCACCAAATAAATAGGGATACGGAGATGTTCTCCCCACAATGCGCATACTGCCGGAGAGGATTGACCACATATCCAGGTTTAGCCCTTCACCTGCTGGTACAGGCTTCGAAGAGGAGGCGGAGGCTGGAAGCTTCTAGAACCAACCGGCTGTCGGTGGTAGAAGCTGCCTTCGTCGCGCAGCCACCCCTGCGGTTTCGCCCTCTTCTCAGCCGTGTTTGGCAACTCGCCGCCGTTCTCGCGTTCGCCATCAAGGTCTTCACCACATGGTACGCCTCTTCTCCCGTTTCACCCGTCCTGCCTCCGCATCCGCCGCCGGCTGGATCTGAGCTCTCTATCACGGCGTTTGTGCACGGGTAGGTACAGGGAACCGGTGGGACACGCAGCATATGGTGGGGCTCGCGGGGACGTCGGCGCCGTTTTCTACCATCTTCGCCGCGCTCACCAACCCCGTCGGCCGACAGGAATGATTCAGAAGCCCCCTCTTCTCCACCGTTGCAATATTTGCCTGTGTCGTTAGCGCTGGTTCTCTCTTGATTATTCTAGCTGTTGAAAATTTGTATCTTCCTATTAGATCGTCGATCTGATGAATCTTACAGCATGCAGAAACCTTTGATTACATAGAGGATAATCAGACGTGGTTGGGGCCATGGTTTAGACATTGTGGTGATATTGTTTGATTATGAAGACGTACTGGTCTGATAAGTGATACAGGGTTACCATAATATCTTTCCTTCAATAGCGCCGAGGAACCTAACCGTGAGCAGGTAGCTACTGCATTATCTTAATCCCTGATTATCTCTCTCAAAATAACCTAGCAGTATTTTATTTCTTTGCTCCCTTCATATATGTTCCTCTCATACAAGTTAGAGTGCTCAAAGAAATTTTGATTTCAGTTCTCAAAGAAATTTGATTTCCCCCTGGGCCTGTTGGTTCCTCCCTCTGATCCCAATGGCATCCAATTTGTATGAGGCCATTCCTGCATGATCTGATGGCTGAAGATTGTAACACCTGGTATGACATTCAGAGATGTATGTTTTTCTTTTTTGAGGGAGAGATGTATGCTTTACATGTATTAATTTGTTCCTTCCATTTAATCTGATTGTATAGTAGGGAAAATAGGACCAGAGTAAAATTCCGCAACTGTATATCTTGGGGTTAGCGTGTGAGGTCAAATGTTGCATCCATTGTTGGTATGCTCACATTCAGTTCCTCTTTGCATGCATGAATTTGTATACACAAGGATGCTGCAAGATGGTTAAAAATGGAAATGCATTTCGTTGAGAACCTTCAAGTTGCAATTGGTATTTCCATGTAGCTCTTTTGGAGTGCTATTGATTAAAGTCACTGTTCTTTTCCAGATTTTTAATGCATTTAATTTAAAACTTCACAGTGCAGTAGATGTTTCCATGCATTCGTCCAGAACTTTAGACTGCAGTATTAGTATTACTATTGATTAATTGTCACTGTTTTTGCCTTCTGTACGTGTCATAGGCCAATAATCTGAGATAAGGGATATGTGCATGTCAGATAGTACTAACATCAAGCGAGTGCCGCTTTAGGAATTTTGTCTCATGCTTTCAAATTATTGGTTCAAGATTTGTACAACAGTAATACAATCATGGATAATAGTTTTGTAATACCATTTTTCGGAAACATATTGACAATATTTGGATGGTTAATCCTTTTACATCAGTACAAACTCAAGATTTTGTCTTACGTTGTGAGAATTATTTTGTTCAAATGCATAAACACGTCAACAACTTATAACATAGCTTCCACCAACCTTCTCCCTTAACACCTTTGTGACGAAGTTCATTAATGATTGAAAGCATTATTTGTACGATACAGTCCCGTGGCAACGCGCGGGGCATCATCTAGTTATATATATGT
>NW_025237777.1:0-4520 GCF_018294505.1 Triticum aestivum
GAAATCAGTCGCCTCTCCATTACTTCTTGAAGTTGACGTTTGCCCATGGCTTGATTCCCGTTTTGCATTGTCCACTGCAACCTTATAGGCTGATTTCACCGAGAAGATTCCCTTCTTGTCAAAGTGCCATGCAATGGAGTCATCAAAATGATCATGAATGGGGATCTGCAGGATTATCTTTGAATCCTCTGCATTGAAAGTTTGGTGCACAAGGTTAGCATCCCAACTATTTATTTGTGGGTCTATAAGATCCGCAACCTTCGAAATCACTTGTCTCCCACAAAATGAGGTGACCCTTCTTGTAGTTCCTCTTGTGAGCCAGGGATCCGTCTAGATTTTGATGTTTTGCCCATTTCCGACTGTCCAAATTATACCTCTTTTCAGTAGTTGCACGCCTTTCAAAATACTACGCCATGAATACGAAATTCCCTTTTTTGGAGTCGCTTCGATCATGCTGTTCCCTGGATGATATTTGGCCTGTAGTACTTTGGCGCATAGTGAGGACGGATTCTGAAGCAGTCGCCATGCTTGTTTAGCAAGCATGGCCATATTGAAAGCATGGAGGTCCCTGAATCCTAATCCACCCACTCTCTTTTGTTTTGAGAGCTTCTCCCAGCTAGTCTAGTGGATTTTGTTTACTTTGTCCACCTGGCTCCACCAGAACTTACTTATCATGGAACTAAGTTCATCACACAAACTTTTTGTTAGGTCAAAGCAGGCCATAGTGTATACTGGGACTGTTTGAGATGTTGCCTTGATTAGAATTTCCTTTCCCGCTTTGGATAGTAACCTCTCCTTCCAGCCTTGTATCTTATTCCACACTTTTTCCTTTATATACTGGAAAGCTTTAGATTTCGCCTTCCCAATATAAGCTGGTAGTCCAAGGTATCTCCCTTTCAAGCCTTCTGTTGTAATGCCCAATGCCCCCATCATCTCTCTTTTGTGCATTTGCTTAGTGTTCTTGCTGAAAAGGATGGCTGACTTGTCCTTGTTTATTACTTGTCCGGAGCAAACATCATACTTCTCTAGAATATCATTAATAGTCTGGGCATTTTTTTCATTTGCCTCTAGGAGCAACAGTGAGTCATCTACAAAGAGTAAGTGACTTACACTTGGTGCTTCTCTGCATAGTTTGATCCCTTTCAAATTCCCTTTTATTTCAGCATCATATAACAGGGCGGAGAAACCCTCCGCACATAGTAGAAATAAATACGGTGAAAGTGGGTCGCCTTGGCGTAGGCCTCATTGGGGAATGATTATCTCAGTTGCATCTCTGTTTACCTTCACTTGATATTTAACCGTCGTCGCGCACTTCATCACCAAGTTGACCCATTCTCCTTTAAATCCCAACTTTAGCATCATTTCCTTTAGAAAATTCCATTCAACCCGGTCGTATGCTTTACTCATGTCAAGTTTTATTGCTGCATACCCCTTCCTACCACTTCTCTTCCTTTGTAAAAATGTGTTAGTTCATAGGCCAGGAGAATATTATCTGAAATAATACGACCTGGTACAAATGCACTTTGATTGGGTGAAATGATATGAGGCAAAATACATTTCAGTCTATTAGCAATTACTTTGGAGATCACCTTGTAGATGACGTTGCATTTTTGGGTCTTAAATCCTTTAGGCTTTCTGGATTTGCATTTTTCGGAATTAACACGACCATGGTGTCATTCCATCCTTCAGGCATTTGGCCTCCTTCAAGGACATTTAGAACCTCTTAAGTAACTTTATCGCCGACTAGGTGCCAGAATCTTTTGTAGAAAACAACAGACATGCCATCAGGCCCGGGTGCCTTGATATCTCCGATATTGAACAAGGCCTCTTTAACTTCTTCCTTCGTGTATACAACAGTAAGCCTTTCGTTCATTTGTGCATTTACCCTAGGTGAAACTGTCCTCAAGATTTGATTGTTGTCTGGTCCTATCACTGAGGTGAACAGGTTACAGAAATAGCTAGCAACATGCTCTTTTAACTGCTCTGCACCCTCTACCCACACTCCATCATCTCTCCTTAACCTCCTGTATTTTTCTTTTTTCTCTCTGTCGGTGTCAAAACCGGCGGATCTCGGGTAGGGGGTCCCGAACTGTGCGTCTAGGTGGATGGTAACAAGAGACAAGGGACACGATGTTTTTACCCAGGTTCGGGCCCTCTCGATGGAGGTAAAACCCTACTCCTGCTTGATTAATATTGATGATATGGGTAGTACAAGAGTAGATCTACCACGAGATCAGAGATGCTAAACCCGAGAAGCTAGCCTATGGTATGATTGTTGTTCGTCCTACGGACTAAAACCCTCCGATTTATATAGACACCGGAGAGGGCTAGGGTTACACAGAGTCGGTTACAATGGGAGGAGATCTACATATTCGTATCGCCAAGCTTGCCTTCCATACCAAGGAAAGCCCCACCCAGACACGGGACGAAGTCTTCAATCTTGTATCTTCATAGTCCAGGAGTCCGGCCAAAGGTTATAGTCCGGTCATTCGGACACCCCCTAATCCGGGACTCCCTCACTAGCCCCCGAACCAGGCTTCAATGACAATAAGTCCGGCGCGCAGATTTGTCTTCGGCATTGCAAGGCGGGTTCTTATCCAAACTCCATATACCTGTTGAATAGTGTCCGGCTTCTGGTGAATGTTGCGCTCCTTGGCTTCTGTGCCCAATAATGGCCATCTTCCACGTGTCAAACGAATGCAAAAAGCCAGGGTGTTTTTTCATTTACCTCCCTAGCTATGCAAATGAGCTACCTATAAAAGAGACGGGGATTTAGATCCGAATCACACCATCTTCCCTTCGCGAGCTTTCGTCGGAGCGCATTCAACAGAGATCCATTCCATCATGTCCAGTCGACGCAGCTCCTCCTCTCGCCCCCCCAGTCCTCAGTCTGGAGATTGGGAGAGATGCTCCGTCCCGCACAGCGAGCTAGTGGCGCTCCAAGCCAAGGGGTTACTCCCCCCGGCCTACATGGTCCCGGTTCGAGCCGGGCTCGCCACCTATAATGGTGGAGAACAAGCGCAGAGCGTCCCCAATCCCTCCAAAGGAGAGCGGGTATGCCTTGTCCCTTATTTGATAAGAGGGCTTGGATTTCCAATTCATCCGTTTCTCCGGGGGCTCCTGGAGTTCTACGGCCTCCAGTTGCACAGCCTTACGCCTGCCTCCATATTGCATATTGCGGGCTTCGTAGCCCTTTGCGAGCTGTTTTTAGGTATCGAGGCTCATTTCGTGTTGTGGAAGAAGCTGTTCTGCCTCGTCTCCCGTTCTCAGGAGGGGTCGATATATCAAGTGGGCGGAGTCGAACTATGGCGCACCGCCGGGACCGGATATCTATCCGGAACCCCAAAGAAGGCGTCGGAAGACTGGCCTTCAGAATGGTTTTATATAGAAGACGTCCCCTTGCCGGACCCTGTACGGATCGGCCTCCCTGAGTTCGATAATGCTCCTTTGAAGAAGCGCCTAAGCTGGCGTCCACGGAGCCCTCAGAAGGAAAATGACAAGGACGTCCTTTACCTGATGAATCGGATAAGGTTGTTAGCTCATTCCGGACTGACCATGATCGAGGTCATGGCCATGTGCATTATGCGGGGGGTGCAGCCGCTTCAGTACAGAGGCCACCCCATGTGGGATTTCAATGGGGAGGACGATGCCACCCGATGCGTCCGCAAGGGGCCGAATTCGGCTACCGCTCTAATGAAGATCTTGTCCGCTTTGTACAAGGGAGAAGAGGAGGAATTCCTCCGCGTCAACCCACGGGGTGGATTTTTTATGTACAATCCTCCAAGCTGGGTAAGCGAATACTTTCACTTGCCCATTCGTTTCATATTCCCATAGTTAAGTATTTAGTCTAGCAATTTCAACGCAGGAGCTACGCCAGGCTGTAAAGGAGATAAACAACCCTCCTCCACAACCCAAGGACCCAGAACGGTCCTTCAACCCGGACTCCCAAGAGGACCCGGACTTATGTGTGGAGCTGATCGACGGGGTGTTTCATCAATTGAGCAAGGACAACGCCTTGGTGGCCATTATGGCCGATTATCCCGGACTACTTCCTGCCTCTCAAGTAACCGAGACCGAAGTCCCAGAATTTTTAAAATGATCCATCCGTGCTTATTTTAGGTCACCGTATACCGATGGCATTTTTGCAGGGGAAGTCCTTGAGGCGGAGGGCCGAGCCTGCGGTGGCTAGCCAACAAGGGGCATCAAGGTCCGGCAGGCCGAAAAGAAGTGCGGTCCGGATTGAGATGCCGACGCAACGGTATGGCGTGCCATTTTATTCCCAGGTTTTATTCCCTCGAGGCGTACCAATGCTTGTGCTCTCTTAAGGAAAAAGAGCGCTCGCCGGACTATATCCGGAGAGGTTGCCAATCGCGCCTCCACCAGCCAGGCTCCAAGGCCGGGTCCGGAAGCGGAGGCGAGCATGAGGCGCGCACCGGACGCTCCTCCGACAGAGGATGTGGACGGGCTGTCTGCCACCAATTCAGAGGTGGAGAGTGCCATGAACCACAGGCGTCGCCGGA
>NW_025237778.1:0-4519 GCF_018294505.1 Triticum aestivum
AGTAGGGGCTGTGGGTGTAACAATGGTATTGATGTCCTCATCAGCATTCAAACGCCTCCATTAAGAAATCGATTTCGGCCACACGTCGGTTCACAAGCGGGTCTGTATTGGTACTGTAATAACAAGTGTTAGTGGTCACTTTACTTCAATTTAATTAGCTTTAATAGAAATTTATTCGTAAAAAAAGTAGTGCATTGGCTCGTTCTATCAGTGCCACAGGATCAACATGCAGAACAATTAGAATTATTATTCTCAGGATGCACACGATCAACACATTTGTCGCACTTTCACATAGGTAATAGTACCAAGTTTGAACTGATTGTTATGGCTGTTGTCCTCTGCATCATCATGCCGTGTTTCCCAGCTTGAAAGATGCAGAACCAACAAATAAGATGATGAGGACATGACTACCTTGGATACGACCAAAAATATTGCATACATGCATATTTGTCAGGTGATTTCTAATGCAAACTATTCAATAATCTATTTATGTTATCCCGAACAAACATACTTCACCCACTTTTGTGTTTTGTCTAATTGCAGGTGTATGGGACATTTGTACAATCCACATATGAAGATAAGGGAAAAGGAGAAATTTAGGTTGTGTTCAAAAAGTCCTCTCACGTCACTTTTGGGCCAAGAGAAGATAGAGTCCAAGTCTCTCACGTTCTGGATTCAGATTCGGACTGCACAGACATACCTGACTCAAAAGGCCAACAAATTTTTCATACGGACTCCGAATTGGGTGATTCTTTCTTTTGTTGGAAACTAGATTTCGTGCTCTTTCCAACCCAATTGGATCCGCATTCAAATTCGTCCGGAGCGTTGAGTTATGGACGAAACAATCTGACGTTGCAGCAGAATCCGAGTCAAACTACAAGCCCAAAGGTGTTGCATCACCTCCACTTGGGCCCATGAGCCTTGTACGACGTAGGGTTAGTTTTAGGCTGCCTTGGGACGTCCTCCCACCTCCTTGGCCGCCACTCCTTGCTCCTACATAAGTAGATCCATCTAGTAGCTTTTTCCTTGGGATTTCTTTAGTTAAAAGTTAGCCATTGCAACTTCGTGTATTTCGTTTGTGTCCAACGACCAGACCAAGACCGCTTCCGGATCCCCACCATTATCAATACTTCATATATATTTGCAATATTCAGATTGCTTTATCATATTCTTGCTCGTTCTTCGAGTGCTTGCAGGAATAGACCTTCGTGGTCAGGCTGACCGTGCTTCCAGCATCGTCAGTAACCTCAGGAGATTGGTTTAGTGATTGCTAAGGCGTAACGTCGTGCGCGTTTATAGTCGGATCGTCAAAGTCGTCTCCACCAAATCGATAGTTATCATCTCATCGAAAGATCGGGACCCTCGCCTCTATCATAAGATTCAAACAATAAGTACAAAAAAGATGCGTACGCATCTCATTGATTCCCAGCTTGCAAGATTCAGAACCAACCCATTAGAGCCTTTTGATAAACTGAATATCTGGATTAAATCCATCTTGGCTAGACGTGTCATACAACCCAAGAACTTGGCGAATGCTCTTGACCATCACAACATCTGTAATTGACTATTCCTATTTGCACAGATAAGAAAGATCATGATTACTATAATAGTGGCACTAGTTGAAGCAAACTTTATTCCCAAAATGAGAAAAGATTGCGATAGAATAGCTTTATTTAAAAAATAGAACATTAGCACAATATGACAAAGCACAGTCATGTTGATAAAGGACAGTACTGACTAGTGTGAGGGGCCCTATGCTGCCACGACTCCATGTGGTGAACCTGCAACTCCACTCAGATGAGGCCAGCCTGGAGTTCCATGATTCAATTCATACGCCTTTTTCTGCAGTTCACCTGAAATGAAGCAAAGATTGCATCATTCAGCTAGCAAGAAGTACTTGCTCCCGTGAGCTGGCAGGTTCTTCTTTAGTAGTTGCACTAAAATTCATCAACATTAAGGTTGGTTGTTGAGGGAGTCCTGGATTAGGGGGTCGCCAGGCGTCCGGGCTATGTGACGTGGGCCGGACTGGTGGGCCGTGAAGATACAAGATAGAAGGTTTCCCCCCGTGTCCGGATGCGACTCTCCTTTGGCGTGGAAGGCAAGCTTGGCATTCGGATATGAAGATTCCTTTCTCTGTAAACCAACTCTGTACGATCCTAGCCCCCTCCAGTGTCTATATAAACCGGAGGGTTTAGTCCATAGAGGCAGTCATAATCATACATGCTAGACATCTAGGGTTTAGTCAATATGATCTCGAGGTAGATCAACTCTTGTAACCCCTATACTCACTAAAGTCAATCAAGCAGGAAGTAGGGTATTAACTCCATCAAGAGGGCCCGAACCTATGTAAACATCATGTCCCCTGCCTCTTGTTACCTTCAATCCTTAGACGCACAGTTCGGGACCCCCTACCCGAGATCTGCAAGTTTTGACACCAACATTGGTGCTTTCATTGTGAGTTCCTCCGTGTTGTCGATAGAAGGATCGATGGCTCACCTCATCATCAATGACAAAATCACCTCTGGAAGAGCCCTAGTTCCTGGGCAGATCCTCTAGATTGGCAATTTCACCATAGGCACCCGCCTGGCCATCAAGCCCAAGGCGGTCCCTCGGATTGCCAAAAATCATCTCCGCATCAACCCCGAAAGTGTCGATAAGATGGATCCGGCAGATGTCTCATCTTTAAACGAACTACTAGATCGCATCACCGTCCTAGGGGTCGCAACAGATTACGATCTGATTGGGCTTAAACCCGATCAGAGGGAAATCAGGTCTCCACATGTCACCCACCTGGTGACTGTCGTGGAAGAACAAGTTGAGGACACCGCTTCTCCTATGTTGAAAACAAACTATGTTCGGATTTCTAAGCCCTACGAGCCGAACACCCACCTTCGAGAAAGGATCATTTGTCCTCCGAACATAGAATCAGGTGCTGAGTCTAAAAACCCCCAGGACACTCCGAATCCTGGGCCAACGATCTCAGAATTTTTTCAAAATCTGGATTCCATAGTGGGTCAGGGTTCAAATTTAAACCCACCCACCCACCACAATCAATACTCTCCAAGCAATTCAGGTCCCCCAGACATATGCGATTTAATGTATATACGACAGCAGCCTCAGGAGACAGTCCATCACTTTTGGGCTAGATTCCTACTTGCTAAAAACAAGATCGAAGGTTGCTACGACGACGACGCGGTATTAGTATTTTGCCGCAATTGTACGGACGAGGACATGCTCAATGCCCTCAATCGGCTCCACATATTTCACTTTGCAGATTTGGCACACATAGTACAGAAGTATTGCACAATGGAAAGCGCTTGGAAAGCCTAGACAGCTTGGTGGGAACCACCGGCCTTTAAGCCACCCACCGGCCGGACAAAAAGGATGCACCCTTACGGAGGACCTAATCATTACTTCACAGAAAAAAAATTAAGCCCTTACCGGGACACAGAACTGTCATTGATGAATGGCTCGACAAGCCCTATCAAATACATGCGATGCCAAATTCAACTCATAGCCTTCAGGTGATGAGGACATGACTACCTTGGATACGACCAAAAATATTGCATACATGCATATTTGTCAGGTGATTTCTAATGCAAACTATTCAATAATCTATTTATGTTATCCAGAACAAAAATACTTCACACACTTTTGTGTTTTGTCTAATTGCAGGTGTATAGGACATTTGTACAATCCACATATGAAGATAAGGGAAAAGGAGAAGTTTAGGTTGTGTTCAAAAAGTCCTCTCACGTCACTTTTGGGCCAAGAGAAGATAGAGTCCAAGTCTCTCACGTTCTGGATTCAGATTCGGACTGCACAGACATACCTGACTCAAAACGCCAACAACTTTTTCATATGGACTCCTAATTGGCTGATTCTTTTTTTGTTGGAAACTAGATTTCGTGCTCTTTCCATCCCATTTGGATTCACCTTCAAATTCATCCGGAGCGTTGAGTTACGGACGAAACAATCTAACCTTGCAGCAAAATCCGAGTCAAACTACAAGCCCAAAGGTGTTGCATCACCTCCACTTGGGCCCATGAGCCTTGTACGACCTAGGGTTAGTTTTAGGCTGCCTTGGGACGTCCTCCCACCTCCTTGGCTGCCACCCCTTGCTCCTATATAAGTAGATCCATCTAGTATCTTTTGCTCGGGATTTGTTTAGTTAAAAGTTAGCCATTGCAACTTCGTGTACTTCGTTTGTGTCCAACGACCAGACCAAGACCGCTTCCGGATCCCCACCATTATCAATACTTCATATATATTTGCAATATTCAGATTGCTTTATCATATTCTTGCTCGTTCTTCGGTTGCTAGCAGGAATAGACCTTCGTGGTCAGGCTGACCGCGCTTCCAGCATCGTCAGTAACCTCAGGAGATTGGTTTAGCGATTGCTAAGGCGCAACGTCGTGCACGTTTGTAGTCGGATCGTCAAAGTCGTCTCCACCAAATCGATAGTTATCATCTCATAGAAAGATCGGGACCTTCGCCTCTATCAAGTGGTATCAGTTTT
>NW_025237779.1:0-4519 GCF_018294505.1 Triticum aestivum
TGTGTGCAAGCTAAGCAACCTCGTAAGTCTCATGTGACTGCGGAGACGAGAAATCTTGCACCACTAGAACTTATACATTCAGATCTATGTGAAATGAATGGTGTTTTGACAAAAGGTGGAAAGAAATATTTCATGACGTTAATTGACGACTCCACTAGATACTGTTGTGTGTATCTTCTGAAATCTAAGGATGAGGCTTTGAACTTTTTCAAGATCTATAAAGCTGAAGTGGAAAACCAACTTGATCGGAAAATGAAGAGGCTTAGGTCCGACCGTGGTGGAGAGTATTTTTCCAATGAATTTGATGCTTTTTGTGTGGAACATGGTATAATCCATGAGAGGACGCCTCCCTACTCACCTCAGTCAAATGGGGTGGCTGAAAGAAAGAACCGTACTCTAACTGATTTGGTTAACGCCATGTTAGACACATCGGGTCTCTCCAAGGCATGGTGGGGGGAGGCGATATTGACAGCATGTCATGTCCTAAATCGAGTTCCCACAAAGAACAAAGAGATAACTCCATTCGAGGAATGGGAGAAGAAAAGGTTAAAACTCTCTTATCTGCGAACATGGGGTTGTTTGGCGAAAGTCAATGTTCCAATTCCAAAGAAGCGGAAACTTGGACCAAAGACTGTGGATTGTGTTTTCTTGGGATATGCTTTTCATAGCATTGGCTATAGATTCTTGGTTGTAAAATCTGAGGTACCTGACATGCATGTCGGTATGATCATGGAGTCGAATGATGCGACTTTCTTTGAAGATATCTTTCCCATGAAGGGTATGGCTACCTCATCTAATCAGGAGATGCCTAGTTCATCGAGTCAGGAACCAGTTACAATTACCGAACCTGCCATTTCGATGGAACACTTTGAAAATCCCGTGGAGGAGAACAATGAAGTTCCTATTAGGAGCAAGAGACAGAGGACTGCAAAGTCCTTTGGTGATGATTTTCTTGTGTATCTCATAGATGACACTCCCAGTTCTATTTCAAAGGCTTATGCATCTGAAGATGCTGACTACTGGAAGGAAGCAGTTCGTAGCGAGATGGATTCCATCTTGGCGAATGAAACTTGGGAGATAACTGATCGTCCTTATGGGTGCAAACCTATAGGATGCAAATGGGTATTCAAGAAGAAGCTTAGGCCTGATGGTACGATTGAAAAGTACAAGGCTCGGCTCGTGGCTAAGGGTTATACCCAAAAGGAAGGTGAACATTTCTTTGATACTTACTCACTTGTGGCTCGACTGAACACTATTCGAGTTCTACTTTCACTAGCTGCCGCACATGGTCTTCTCGTTCATCAAATGGATGTTAAGACTGCTTTCCTGAATGGAGAGTTGGATGAGGAAATTTATATGGAACAACCAGATGGGTTTGTAATAGATGGTCAGGAAGGGAAAGTGTGCAAATTGCTGAAGTCTTTGTACGGACTCAAGCAAGCACCCAAACAGTGGCATGAGAAGTTCGAAAGAACTTTAACAGCTGCAGGCTTTGTTGTGAACGAAGCTGACAAATGTGTGTACTATCGCCATGGTGGGGGCGAGGGGGTTATGCTTTGCTTGTATGTTGATGACATACTGATTTTTGGAACAAATCTGAATGTTATTAAGGAGGTCAAAGATTTTCTATCTCGCTGTTTTGAGATGAAAGATTTAGGAGTGGCTGATGTCATTCTGAACATCAAGTTGTTGAGAGATGATGATGGTGGGATTACATTGCTTCAACCTCACTATGTGGAAAAGATCTTGAGTCGCTTTGGCTATAGTGACTGCAAGCCCTCTCCAACACCGTATGATGCTAGCGTGCTGCTTCGAAAGAATCGAAGAATTGCTAGAGATCAATTGAAGTATTCTCAGATTATTGGCTCGCTTATGTACTTAGCCAGTGCTACAAGACCTGACATCTCTTTTGCTGTTAGCAAGCTGAGCCGGTTTGTCTCAAAACCGGGAGATGTGCATGGAAAGCTCTAGAGAGAGTTTTGCGTTATTTGAAAGGCACTTTAACTATGGAATTCACTACACTGGGCACCCAAAGGTGCTTGAAGGGTATAGTGACTCAAACTGGATCTCAGATGCTGATGAGATAAAGGCCACGAGCGGATATGTGTTCACTCATGGAGGTGGCGCTGTTTCTTGGAAGTCTTGCTGTTGGAAATATGCCCTAGAGGCAATAATAAATAAGTTATTATTATATTTCTTTGTTCATGATAATAGTCTTTTATTCATGATATAACTGTATTATCCGGAAATCGTAATACACGTGTGAATACATAGACCACAATATGTCCCTAGTGAGCCTCTAGTTGACTAGCTCGTTGTGAGCAACAGATAGTCATGGTTTCCTGGCTATGGACATTGGATGTCGTTGATAACGGGATCACATCATTAGGAGAATGATGTGATGGACAAGACCCAATCCTAAGCATAGCACAAAGATCGTTTAGTTCGTTTGCTAGAGCTTTGCCAATCTCAAGTATCTCTTCCTTTGACCATGAGAGCGTGTAACTCCTGGATACCGTAGGAGTGCTTTGGGTGTATCAAACGTCACAACGTAACTGGGTGACTATAAAGGTGCACTACAGGTATCTCCGAAAGTATCTATTGTTTTATGCGGATCGAGACTGGGATTTGTCACTCCGTGTAAATTGAGAGGTATCTCTGGGCCCACTCGGTAGGACATCATCATATGCGCAATGTGACCAAGGAGTTGATCACGGGATGATGTGTTACGGAACGAGTAAAGTGACTTGCCGGTAACGAGATTGAACAAGGTATTGGATACCGACGATCGAATCTCGGGCAAGTAACATACCGATAGACAAAGGGAATTGTATACGGGATTGATTAAGTCCTTGACATCGTGGTTCATCCGATGAGATCATCGTGGAACATGTGGGAGCCATCATGGGTATCCAGATCCCGCTGTTGGTTATTGACCGGAGAACGTCTCGGTCATGTCTACATGTCTCCCGAACCCGTAGCGTATACACACTTAAGGTTCGATGACGCCAGGGTTATAAAGGAAGCTTGTATGTGGTTACCGAATGTTGTTCGGAGTCCCGGATGAGATCCCGGACGTCACGAGGAGTTCCGGAATGGTCCGGAGGTAAAGATTTATATATGGGAAGTCCTGTTTTGGTCACCGGAAAAGTTTCGGGCGATATCGGTATTGTACCGGGACCACCGGGAGGGTCCCGGGGGTCCACCAAGTGGGGCCACCTGCCCCAGAAGGTTGCGTGGGCCAAGTGTGGGAGGGGACCAGCCCCTAGGAGGGCTGGTGCGCCCCCCACAAGGGGGCCAAGGCGCAAGGGAGAGTGGGAGGGGGCAAACCCTAGTCCAGATGGGCCTTAAGGCCCACCTAGTGGGCGCCTCCCCTCTCTTCCCCTCTTGGCCGCCTCCCCTTTGCCATCTAGGGCTGGCCGCACCCCTTGGTGGTGGGAAACCCTAAAGGGGGCGCAGCCCCCCCTTCCCCCTATATATAGATGAGGTTTGGGGCTGCCATACACATGAGAACTTCTCCTCTCGTTGGTGCAGCCCTGCCTCTCCTCCTCCTCCTCTCCCATGGTGCTTGGCGAAGCCCTGCGGGATTGCCACGCTCCTCCACCACCACCACGCCGTTGTGCTGCTGCTGGATGGAGTCTTCCTCAACCTCTCCCTCTCTCCTTGCTGGATCAAGGCGTGGGAGACGTCACCGGGCTGTACGTGTGTTGAACGCGGAGGTGCCGTGCGTTCGGCACTTGATCATCGGTGATTTGAATCACGACGAGTACGACTCCATCAACCCCGTTCACTTGAACGCTTCCGCTTAGCGATCTACAAGGGTATGTAGATGCACTCTCCTTCCCCTCGTTGCTGGTCTCTCCATAGATAGATCTTGATGACACGTAGGAAAATTTTGAATTTTTGCTACGTTCCCCAACACTTGCAAGCAGACCATCTTAACGAGATCAACTATGGAAGCAGAACTCACAGCACTAGATACAGCTACGGTCGAAGCAGATTGGCTTCGCCGACTCTTGAATGACTTGCCGGTTGTTGAGAAACCTGTACCGGGTATCCTTATGAACTGTGACAATCAAACTGTGATCACGAAAGTGAACAGCTCTAAGGATAACATGAAGTCATCAAGACACGTTCAGAGAAGGTTGAAGTCTGTCAGGAAAATGAGAAACTCCGGAGTTATTGCATTGGATTATATCCAAACGTCTAAAAATCTGGCAGATCCTTTCACTAAGGGTCTATCACGTAATGTGATAGATAATGCATCGAGGGAGATGGGTATGAGACCCACAATATGAGTTGTTCACAGTGGTAACCTATTCTTTGTGATCGGAGATCCCGTGAATTAGATGTGGAAGACAAGCTGTTGGTCAACTGGGAGGAGAGTATCCTTATTTTTAAAAATACCACTCCATGAAGATGCAATACTCTCCTAATCTGCATGGCAGGTTGATGTATATCTTAATGTGTTCTAAGTGGCTCTTTGAAGCAGAGATGTTGTCCTGCAGAACATCTTTTG
>NW_025237780.1:0-4519 GCF_018294505.1 Triticum aestivum
TAAGCAATTACGTGTCGATCTTGCATGAGAATGCAACCTAGCCCTTGTCGTGAGGCGTCGCAGTAGATAACAAAGTCCTTGGAGAAGTCTGGCGGTACCAGCACGGGAGCAGAGGTCAGGCGTCTTTTCAGTTCCTGAAAGCTGTGCTCACATTGTGGAGTCCATTCGAACTTCTTATCTTTCTTGAGGAGTTCGGTTAGAGGTTTAGCAACTTTGGAGAAGTTCTCGACAAAGCGACGACAATAGCTCGCTAAGCCTAGAAAACTCCGAACTTGCTTGACCGATTCGGGTGGAGTCCAATCAAGGACGGCTTGAACTCGCTCAGGGTTAACCGCAATACCTTTACCAGATATTACATGACCCAGATAGGTCACTTCTGACAACCAGAATTCACATTTAGAGAATTTGGCATAAAGGCGATGCTCTCGAAGTTTCTTCAACACTAGCCTTAAATGTTCGGCATGTTCTTCCTCGTTCTTAGAGTAGATGAGTATATCATCGAGATAAACTACGACGAATTTATCCAAATACTCCATGAAGATTGAGTTCATTAACCGAGAAAAGGTGGCTGGAGCGTTGGTTAAACCGAAGGACATGACGGTGTACTCGTATTGGCCATAACGAGTAACAAAGGCCGTTTTAGGAATGTCCCCGTTTCTGATTTTGATTTGATGGTAGCCCAACCTCAAATCCATCTTGGAGAAGACTGAGGATCCAGCGAGCTGATCATACAGGTCGTTGATCCTGGGAAGCGGGTATTTGTTCTTGATTGTGACCAAATTGACAGGTCGGTAATCTACAACCATTCAGTCCGTACCATCCTTTTTCTTAACGAATAGGACGGGGCAAGCCCACGGAGATGAACTAGGGCGGATGAAGCCCTTTTTCAAGGATTCATCGAGTTGTTTCTTAAGCTCGGCTAGTTCTAGGGGTGCCATCTTATAAGGTCTTCTAGCAATCGGAACGGTTCCGGGGATGAGGTCTATTACGAATTCAACATCCCTGTCAGGTGGAACACCTGGCAATTCCTCTGGAAAGACATCCGGAAAGTCACGGACTACCGGAACGTCCTCAAGGTCTGGCAAGGGGCTGGCGTTAAGAGAATATAATTGTCGCTTGGCTATTCGGGTCAAGACATTAACTATCTTCCCCGAAGGATGGGTGAGTTGAACAGTCCTAGAGAAGCAATCAATTTTGGCTTGATGAGCTGACATCCAGTCCATACCCAAAATGATATTAATATCTGAAGATTTAAGGGCTATCAAGGATGCAAGGAAAACAAGTCTGTCGACTTGGATTTCATTTCCATAACTTACCCTAGAGGTCTGCCATCTAGACCCAGGGGTAGAGATTTCCATAGTGGATGGCAAGGCACAGAATGCAACGTTATGCAAACGAGCATAACTTTCAGATATAAAAGAATGAGAGGCTCCTGTATCGAAAAGAACAGATGCCGGATGGTAGTTAACAAGAAGCGTACCGAGAACGACGTTGGGGTCCTCTTGGGCTTCTTCGGCAGAGATACAGTTGACATGGCCACGTGAAGCGGTGACCGGTTTAGCATGAAACACCTTCCCTGTCGGCTTGCCACGGCCAACAGCTTTAGCAGATTGATTGGGGTTGGTCTGGGGACACTCACGCATATAATGACCAGATTCCCCACACTTGAAACAAGTCACGGAACTGGTACGTGGAGGAGCATTATTGGTTGGACCCCCATAGGGCTTGGCCGGTGCAGACTGTTGAACAGGGCGAGGCGCCTGGAAAGATGGCCTCGGTGTGAACCTGGGTGGCAGGGCGGTGTTCGGTACCCACACGCGGCGCTTCTGAGGACCAGCACCGGATGAGGAACCCATGTCACGGCCATGCTTGCGTGTTGCGTCATAGTCAGTCTGACCAGTTTCAGCACTGATGGCTTTGTTGACAAGTTTCGAAAAAGATGTGCACTCATGCAGGCGGAGGTCGCGGCGAAGCTCAGGACTAAGGCCCTTACGGAACCTTGCTTGCTTCTTGGCGTCCGTAGACACTTCCTCAGTTGCATATCGGGCGAGATTACAAAACTCTCTGCTATAAGCATCCACAGAAAGTCGGCCTTGGGTGAAACTGCAAAATTCTTCACGTTTACGGTCCATGAGACCCTCCGGAATGTGATGTTCACGGAAAGCCTCGCTGAATTCAGCCCAAGTTGTGACATGGCCCGCTGGGCGCATAGCTCCATAATTCTCCCACCATAGACTGGCGGGGCCTTCAAGATGATATGCGGCAAAGGTGACCTTGTCAGCCTCCGCTACCAGCGCGGAACGCAGTTTATGAGAGATACTGCGAAGCCAGTCATCAGCGTCGAGAGGCTCGACGGAGTGGTGGAACGTGGGTGGATGCAATTTGATAAAATCGCTGAGTGACACCACGTTAACCCTCTGATGGTGTGCTGTATTCTGTTCAATACGCTCCAACAAACGGTTTGTCTCCCGCTTGTTTCTCTCAGCTTCCATCATCACCTCGGCTAGTGAAGGAGGATGAGGCAGATTTTCATTCCTGGCTTCACTGCCTTCGGCCTGCTCTTGAGAAGCAGGGTTGGCGCGCGTGTTGACCATCCTAGGTAAACAAGACAATGATTTAGTCAGAATGATATAATTCTGACATAGGAATACATAATGTAAGGAATAACTCGGAATGCAAGATGATCATCCGTATGACATGGTAGATACAGAAACTGCTTCTTTATTCCATCGTCATACACACCATACAAGGTTTAGTACAAGACCAAACAAAGTACTATTACGGTGAAAGGGATTACATCTCATCGGAGGCATTCCAAACTCCTATACATTATTTTTCTACAACTCCGGAAAGAGTACAAACTAGGACATATCCCACGAGTCACGCGGGACGACAGACGACACAGCTAGTGCGAACTAGTGGTACTACCACTAACTCAGACCGATCCGTAGTAGTCCTCGTAGAAGTCACCTCCATAGCCTGGAAGCTCAACATGTTCATCCGGAAACAGACGATCTCGCGGAGCTTGTGGACCATAGGGGCTAGGATGAGGCCTTGGACCAACAAACGGTGGCCTGCGGGGACCGCGAGGTGGGGTGATGCCTCCTACATCACGCCAAACCATCACGTCTGGCAGAGCAGATCTCACAGGATAGAGATCGCGCATATCTGAAAATCCAGCTTGCACCGCCGGTGCGAACCGAGTCAAAGTGGCCCAGTGGTCAGCACGGGTATTGAAGAGCTCTAACCTTAAGGCCCGATTTTCACGGTCCTTATCCTCGAGCATCTCAGCAGTGGTGCGAGTCCGTGAATCCTCCTGAGTGGAGTCAGCATAGATAGCCTGGAGATACCCTTGTGCTCCCGGAAGTGATCCTGGCATATACCGGAAGTCAGAGTCCCGAAATAGACCAGATCTGACTCGCATAATGGTCATCATAGAGTAGGCGGCGTCCTGCACAGCCATCTCAATAGTAACCCCGAGTCCATAGGAGCAGTGCAGAGGCTCAGTGGATCCAGGATAAGATGGAAATATCCTAACAGTGCAGAGATACTGGCTTTGATTGAAGTCTCGGAATTGCTCTTCGACCGTGTACTCAGGATACCAGCGGTATCCAACCTCAGTCATTACCCTGACCAACTTGGCAGTATGGCCGGGTACATCTAGGCATCGAGTCAGGCGAACCACTTGATTAAGGTCGCGAGTGGCCATCTGAAAGCATGATCATAATGCAAAGGCATTAGAATTTCTAGCAAAATTTCGGCAGCATAACAGCTGTAAATGCTCAAAAAGGATATTGAGACATTTGACAAAGGATTTCGTACACACTCAACATCATCACATCAAAGTTCTGAACCATTCTGGCTACATAATGTGGTAGTAGAACTGAACTAGGCTTGTAACCATCAAACTTATAAGGTACTACTGATTAGTAACACGTGATCCTGACAGAGGGAATAGATCTTAATTCCTTAACCCCCGGTGGAAGAATGGACTGACTCAGATCAGAATGTCATAAGATAGAGGAGTAAAAAGAGCTTTACGTTCCATCCCACAAACAATTCCCCTACATATAACTAAAGAATTTCTAGACTCAACATTGACCAGTTTGGCTTGGAGAACCTACAGGCAGTCCGGCTCTGATGCCAACGCTGTCAGGACCCCGACTCGATGTCACATCGATCTAGCTGGTAACACCTCATATCACTTTGCGGCCTCACGCACGGTATCCCCACGGGTGTCGTCTTACCTTTTCCCGGGACCGTTTGCGCCTTTTGGCTCACGTATATGATAGTGTCGCTAGCATCCATATGATAAAGAGCCCGGGCTGACATGACTAGTCGTAAACCCAAAGTGGCACAGACTTACAGGGACAGGCATCCATGACCCAGCTTCGAACGTGTCGGTCATCAGCAAGTGGGTCCGGGCTGTAGCACTGGGCTAGCAGGACTCCGGTACTCAAAGCGTGACATTTCCCCGAAGGGACAGACACAGGAACGAAGAAGGACACATGCCGGCCAG
>NW_025237781.1:0-4519 GCF_018294505.1 Triticum aestivum
AAGCTTAAATAGTCTTGATCTCGCGGGTGCGAGATTGCTGAGTCCCCGTGGCTCACAGATACTTCCAAAACCAGCTTGCAGGTGCCGTTGAGTCCGTGCAGATGACGCAACCAAGCTCAAGGAGGAGCTCGATGAAGATCTTGCCCTTTGTGTTGTTTCGTTCTAGTTGATCAGTAGTGGAGCCCAGTTGGGGTCGATCGGGGACCTTTGTCGCATTTGGGGTTCTTCTTTTATTTTGGTTCCGTAGTCGGACCTTGATTGTATCTGGATGATGTAATGCCTTATTCATGTAATTGTGTGAAGTGGCGATTGTAAGCCAACTATGTATCTCTTTCCCTTATGTTTTACATGGGTTGTGTGAAGATTACCTCACTTGCGACATTGCTTTCAATGCGGTTATGCCTCTAAGTCGTGCTTCGACACGTGGGAGATATAGCCGCATTGAGGGCGTTACAAGTTGGTAATCAGAGCCTTCCCCGACCTTAGGAGCCCCACTGCTTGATCGTTTTTAGCGGCCGAGTTGTGTCTAGAAAAATGTTTTGAGTCATTTAGGAATTATATATCGGAGAGTTAGGAATTCTTTTTACTCCCCAGTCTCTTCATCGCTCTGGTAAGGCATCCTGACGTAGAGTTTTGACTCTTCTCTTCTCAAAATTCACTAAATTTTTTTAGGATCACGCGGGTATCTTGGAATTGTTCCGATGGTTTTATGATGAGAACATTGTCTTGGTGCCTCCTGTCAGGGGTTTAGTGGAAGTGTCCCGGGGAGTTGAGCTCTAAGGTGTTGTCGTCATAATTTTATCGTTGCAGTTCTGGAATACCTGAGTTTAGTACGCCGACATCGAAAATCTCTTTTATGCAGTTCGTTGGTGAGATAACCCCGATAACCCAGTACTGAGGTGAGTACGGGAGTATCGCCATAACTTGTATAACGGATGCTTTTCGAAGGTTGAGGTAGACGATTTCCGAAGGTTTCTTGGTTATGTGTTGAAGGATGGATACAGCTGGATGTAGGATTTGCTAGTTTTGGGTGAGATATTATGCTTCCCCTGTATCCCCAACACCTGATTGCATAACCTGGAAAATTTCGGGAGTTTCATAGGTGGGAATTCAAGTAGCTCTTAGGATATCTTTCCAACAGATGTATGATATGAAATTGGGGTTCGACGTCTAGTGGTCCGCCTATTCACGGTTGGTTTTACAGTGGTCTCGTTGTGTCTTAAAGAACCCTTGGCTATGCTGGTTCGGGGACACTTCGTATGTCATGTGCACTGCCTTGTACATGATGGTGCTGTACGATCGAGCCCGTGTAGGCCCCACCATGAAAACTTCGGACGAAATCTCTATCATATGTTTGTTCTGGCTTATTTTGCAAGCCAATCCTTTGTTTTGTTTTATTTGTGGTATTCGAGTTGCTTCGAAGTTAAATGTTGAATCCATACCTTTCCTAAATGGTGTTCTCATATTGCTATGTGAATACTAATCCTTCTTGATCATCGAGATTGTCTTGCCAATCCTTTTCAACCAGTGTGTCTCTCTTCAAGTGGATCCGATCATTCTCCCCATCCGCAAGATCAATTCTAAGTTTTTCTCAACGGTGTTCATTCCAACTGCCCCAAGTTGCCTTTGTTTTTCCCGCCCTCCCACCCTTTTTGTTCAAGGACTCAGATATCTTAATCATGTATCCTTTTATTGATGGGAAGTCTCTCCATTCTTTTCCGTCAATGTTCTTATCCGGTGATTCTCATGAAGTTTCTAACGGAGCTTCAAGTTCGTCATTCTTCTTTCTTTTCTTCTCCGGTGGATTCAAGTCAAGATTTGTCGATTATATCCCCTTTTCTCGTTTCAAATACTTTCTCTTGACGGCGCTCCTCATATTTATTCATTTCTCGCTATTCTATTGTTCCGGAGTGCTCAAGATATCTCGAAGATTCGTGTTTCCACTCTGCATTCATTCAAGCTCTTTCGAGATTGGTATCTCATTCAAGTCATTTAATTCAACCGGTGCAACATCTCTTTTAAATCCTTTCAACGGCGTTCTTTTGAGTGGGCCCTAACCCACAGGTCTTTTTCCAGGATCTTACCTGACTCTTCTATTTTCCCAGAGCTATCCTAAATTCTTCTCCAAGTTTGACGTAAGAATGAGTTATCATCAGTCAAATGCTTTTCTCCAAGATCTTTCAAATTCTTTTCATAGTTGGCTCAACCTCTTCGCTTTTGATTCTTCCGGTGTGCCTCAATAATTCTTGGTGGTGTTTCTCGTTGTCATTCTCATCATTTGAAGACCAAAGAAGAGTTTCTCTTTAATCTTGCTCTATTCTCTTCAAGATTCATGGTGCTAGCTTGTTGCCATCCTCTCATAATTGTTTTCGATTGTGAGAATCTCTTTCACCCATCAGGAGATATTCAAGAGTCTTCTCAGTTTGTCATCCGGAGTCCATCAATTCAGGTTTATTCATTCTCAGCCGTCAGTTATCATTCTCCTATCTTGCCGGTGCATCTATCGAATATCCTCTAATCAGTTCTTGATCTCTTTGTTCTCATGTATCTAGTTTGTCTCCAGCACCTTCGTTCATTTGCTAATTCTTACCGGTGATGCACCCCTACTTCGATCATTTTCAATTCTTACGGTGGTTCTTTCAAGATCTCTCTTCCTTGTTCATCATATCAATTCATTTGTTGTTCCAATCCTACCGGTGGTTCGTTGAAGACCTTCTCAAGTTTACGCTATATCTCTTTTAATCCTTTCTACGAGAATAAGTAGTATGCCAAATCCGTTGATTGTCATCAATTTAATTGGTGAAGGATAAGCATAACATAATTCTTATTCTTGTTCATCCAAGTGATTAATTCTTTATTCCGGAGGCCCTTAAAATTCTCGGTTTCATTTGTTTCATCTTCTCTTTTTCCCGGAGTTCCAAGCTCTAATTATCACGGAGATCCATCTAAATCATTGCAAGGATTCACCTTGTGTTTTCAATTTCTCTTTCTTTTCATTCCTTTTGTTTACCGGAGTTCTTCATGGAGGTTCTACATGATGGTTCATCAAGGATTTAATTCCCTTCTCAAAGTTTTCATCGAGATTCTTTCCTAAGGAGCTCAAGCTTTCTTCATATGGTAATCCGGAGTGCATTTTTTTTTCTACCTTATCTTTTGAGATGGTGTTATGCCACTCTTGACAATTTCCCTTGGTTATTCATGTTGTCAAGAATGAGATATTTAAATCCATCAATCTCTTCATTGGAGTTATCTTGGGCTATATTTCACCTAAAGCTTTCCCTAAGGATTGTTGCTATTTATGGTGCTTATAAATGACCCAAGTTCTTCATTTGTCCTTCCGGTGAAATAAGTTTCTCGTCTCCTTGTTGATATCAATCCAATCATTTGTTTCCGTTGGTGGCAGATGTTGGCATTTTCTTCTACATTCTGTTATTCCAATGATATATCTTCTATTATTTCTTTCGGAGGCATTGTGACGTTGCTCTTTTCACTCACCATCTCGATTCGTGAGGACCTTGTTCCTTTCTTGCTTATTCATTTAACCGGATTGTCGTGCCTTCTTTTCAAGTTATATCACCTTATCAAGTTCTTATTCAATTCCTCCCTTTTCTACCGGAGTGCTGCCCGAATTTGGTCTTCCTTGATCCCCTTCCTTAATCGGAGTGTTTTCTATGTATATCTTCCCTTCAACCTCAAGGTTTCGCAATGCTCTTTCTCCCTAGTTTCTAACGGAGTGTTTTCGACTTTGTTCTCCTTCGTTCTATTCTTTTCTCGAATTAGTTCAACCCCTCAAGGTTCGTGGTTTCACTCGTTTGTCAGAGAAGCAACTTAGTTTACATCTTCTCTTCTTCTTCCGTTTCTCTCCGGTGCCATCCTAGATCTCGGGACGAGATCCTCTCGTAGTGGTGGAGTGTTGTAACGCCCCGAGACCGACGCTCCAGAAGACTTCCAGGGTTTCCGAGTTCGCCGTGTGTTTCTTTTGTGCTTGCTCTTTTATTTTTGCATCGCATCATGTCATGATGCCATCATGCCATTTATTTTTTTTAAATCAACTAAATAAATTGTATGGATCTTCGATCCATTTAAATCGAGGAAAGGATGACTTCTCTTTATAATATATCCTCCCGATATTAGTGGAGCTATTATAAAATAATCCATTCTTTGGAATCACCATAACACACTTGAAAAATCCCCACTCCCTTTCTACTTCAAGTTTGGTCCCCAAACTTTGCCAACATTTCTTTTTCCATTTATCGAGGCTCCTCCTAAATTCTCAACAATTTTGGACTCTTCTAAATCCTAGTCCTAGTTCAAACCTATTGAATTAAATTCAAATGATTTTGAATTTAATCTTTCGATCATGCCCACTTCTATTTTTCCTGGATCGAGCTCATTTTTGTGAGTCCGGGAAAATTGTCTCCATGCCCAGATTCCACCCCTACCTTCTCTTTCTCTTCTTTCTCTTTTCTGTTTTTTTTTGTAAATGGAAAAGAATAGGAGGGAGAGAAGAGAAGCCCAG
>NW_025237782.1:0-4518 GCF_018294505.1 Triticum aestivum
ATCCTCTTGAGCTGTAGATTTTGACATTAGACACTCACCCTTAGCTTGTTCATTCATGCTGATCCACCTAGTTATTATGTGTGTTCTTCAGTTGCAAAGGTTACAATAACATGTTCTAGAACTATCTCTCCCTGCTTTTGATATGTTACTAGAACTACCATAAATGTTGAGTATGTGGATTTATATGTTCATATATGCTTGCTGAGTGCTCATAATTTGCTGCAATAAATCTAGGCAGAGCATGGCCAAGCTGGGATGTTTTTTGTTTCTGATTTGAGGTTGTGGCTTTGGAATTGTTCTGCTTCTTACATGTCTCACTATCGTATATGTCAAACTTCAGATCAAGCAAATAACTACTTTGCCGACTCCAGTTTAGAGTACTCCAAAGTTATTTTGTCTTGAGAAACCACAAATTAGAATTAGACTGAAACCATTTGATCATTACATGGGCAATAGCTTTTTTTTCTTTACTGTTGCATATGCTACTTTTTGTTTACTTGGTCGAGCAAGCACACTGAGAAAGGAATCTGTATGAATTTCCTCAAAAGCATTCTGCATAATTAAGTAGGTTAATCTATGAACATATTTCATTATTTTGGCCTTGCAAGTAACTAGCAAAAATGTTCATCCTCTGTAGTTTCAATCAAAGAGATAAAAGTCTAATTGCATTCATACATCCTCTCGTTGAGTATGAAAACTTTGAGGAAACTTCATGCAATAAAAGCATTGGGTGGAATATGGCTCAAGCGCGACTGGCCACATGATCCAGTCTGCTCTCTTTTCCGCTAGATGGAACTCGGTGCCCTTTCTTGCTGAATGATGGTGCATTAATAAACAGTATGCTGGATGTTTGGCCTTGCATCCGTCCTTCCGTAAATTCATGCTTGTGCATTGCTAGTTATTGCTTTTTTTGCAGGTCTTCTTCTTCCTTGATCTGGTGCAGCAGCAACAATTCAAGGTCATGGTCATGGAACAGCAGCCATATATTTTTCTTCTTCTTATTCTTCCCTGAGATGAGATGAGATGAGGTTTGTTTTCCTCAAGGTCAAGGTGCAGCAGCTCGATTTGATATGATGTGATTGGATTCAGTTTCCTCATGCCTCTCTATTTGCATTACAGGCTCTGTTGGTCGGCTTTCAATTCTTCATGCCTGTGCTGCTACTGCTACATGAGGACCCTCTTCGATTCTGCATCCGTTGCGGTTGTCGCAGTTTCCACCTTCAGAAGAGCACCTGCTCCTTGTGCGGTTACCCGGACGCCTGCATCGGCAAGTGTAAGCTCCCCCTCCCTCCGTCCTAGATCTCTAGGTCTGTTGCTGTCATGCGCCATGTTCTTGATGTTGCGCGTCCTTATGTGGATGCCACGAACGGTGCTGCTCCTGCGTGCAGATTTGATTCGCCGCATTAGTATGCGGTTGTTGTCTTGCCGTGGTTGTTCAAATTGAGATGCACCTAGTTGATTCGTCATCTCGGGTCATAAATTTTCTGCATTCCCTGTTGTCGTAGCTTGTTGGATGCATAGTTTGATCTCCCAATGGGAATTATTAGTGAATGGTGATGCCTATGGTCACGAGAATGGTGATGTAGAAGCTGGTATGCTTGATGCGTGTATGTCCATCTCTTTACTGTTTTGCTAGAACCATAAATCCTTACGCGCATGATGATCATGGTCTGGTTTGTTAGATCTATTCAGCTGGTGCTTAAAATTTGACATGCCTGGATTCTAAAACTCATTCTTACAGTTTTCATTTATATGATCAATTTAGAGAGTTGCACATGTCAGTATATTATATACCAAAAAAAATTCCTAGCTAGCGAGAACATTTTAGTCACTCCATGAACGCATACTGGTTAGTGTTAGTCATACTATTTATGTACATGGCATTTGCTGTCAATTCTTGATTATAAGTTAAGGGATCCCTCATTGGCTACAGTTTGATGTTCTGTACCTATTCTTATTCTTATATGTTCATTCTTATTCTTATTCTTATATTTTGTTCTACTTGGATGCATTGGTACCCCCATCATCGAGCGCACGAATGCAACGGTGGCAAGAAGATGATGGTCGTGTGCATCATCAAGCACACCATGGTGATCATCTACCTTCTCACAAGTGCTAACTCAATCCAGATCGACGGTGTCTCTCTCGGTTCCCTTTATTCTCTCCTGCGTTTGTCATGTTAGTGTATGTGTTTTGACTAGTAATGTTAGATCTTGCCTATTGAATGGATGGCCGTGGTAGTAGAATGGCATTGTTGTTTTAGGTGCAATGTCTTGTAGTGAGGTTACAGGACCTGCACTTCATGCATATTCATAGTCTCTGTTTTCTTTTATGAATAAAAAAGCATGGTACTAGCTGGATTTGTGTTATTAGTCTATATATAGAACTGTCCTTTTTTGAATGGAATGTTGATAATATATTTGGTCCATTTGTTCTGATTCTTCCTAGCCTTTTCATGTAACAGGGTGGAGGGCATGCTGCTTTCTGTTAGCCAGTCCTGAATATGGTTGTCTAGTGAACTCGTCATATGATCGCTATCGAAGGAGCTCCATGCTGAAGAAGAAAACACGTGTTACCTTATAGAGCTTGTAATTCTGATTGCCATACCTATAGAGCTAGTATAGTTATTCCACTTGTAGAGCTTGTAAAGTTTGTGTTAGAGCTTGTATTACATGTTACTTGGAGAGCAGGAGCTGAATGAATCTGGCTGATATAAGTTGAAGTATTACGTGTCTTTTCTGTCAGAGCATTTTGAATACCGGCAATTTAAATACAAGTTACATATTTACTGTTAAATTGAAATATGAATAATATGACCCTAACAGCTATTACCCATGTGACAAGTGGACCCCTTTTTCTATAAAAAGACAAATAAAAACTGTTGAGAAAAAAGGCCCGACCCAAAAATAAAAAGGCTATAATGTTGGGCCTGGCCCATGGTGCTGTCCAGAATTAATAGGAAAAGATATATAAAAGGCTGAATTGTTGGGCTTGGCCCATGTAAAACACCTAATTGGACCCGGCTGAATGTTGTTAGTGACCTTTTGAATTAGTCGCAATTTTTCCACATCAGATTGCCACGTCGGATCCGATGTGGCCTGAGCAGACAGCCAGATACCAAAACAAAAGGTCATGGGTTCAAAGACATTCTGTTTTGGTCGTAAACGTCTACGACCTTCTCGCAGAGAAGGTCGTTAATTTCAGTTTACGACCGCTAGCTTTTGACCTTTTGTTCTTGGTCACAAAAAGGACGCAAATGAAATGACCTTTCAGTGACCAATAGTCAAGGTCACAAGTTGACATATTTCTTGTAGTGAACTTATTTCGAACTAGCACATCAAATGGGCTGAAAATTTTCATAGGAAAGGCTGCATGACCGTGACAGATTTGGATTCTGACATTTGGGACCCGCGAGGAAATAGCCTATCCAACGTGGTGTCGACTTACTAGCCAGTCAACAAATGATTCTGCCTACCAGCCATTGGATTGACATCCAACATCTGTCGTGTATCATCTATCTCTTGTCTTCTTCTTCCTCCAGCCGCCCAAACCAAACCACCCCGTCGGCTCCGCCTGCTCCCGCCTCCCATGGCTGGCTGCGCCTCCGCCGTCCTACCGTATGTACCCTCCAACGTTGGCTAGTCCCTCCCTCTATTCCCCCACACGTCCTGTTATTCTCCGGCGATGTCAGCCCCAACATGCACCCGCGCCCGAACCAGTCAACCCTCGTACTCCCCTCCGCCTGCGACTGGACCAGCGGATCTTCAACGGCTCCTGTCCGTTCCGTCCGAGGCCTTGCCGTCGTCCTCCGCCTTGCGGCCTTGGTTTGCTCGCCGTGTGCCGTGCGCCGCCCTCTTAAGTTGTCAACGTCGTCAACAACCGAGAGGAACAAGGAGATGACTATACGTGGAGAGGATGACAGTAGGGACCCACCAGTGTCATGGCAGTACGTAAGCAAATGCCTCTATAGTACAAGCCCAAAAATATGGTTCCTCCTAATGGTTGGACATCTGGGGCTTACGCCATTGTCAACATAGTCAATAATCGAGAGAATTACAGTACGAACGGCTGACACCAGGGACCCAGCAAGTCGCGCAGTTTTTTCTTTGAGGAACAAACAGGTGTTATTTATACTAGTTTTAGCGACGGATTAGGGTAACAACAGGGCTGTGCGGGGGCTGTGGCCCGTCTAGCCAGGGTTTTATTTATGTTTACCACATCATGAGCCCAGTTGTGTTTTTTTCTTGCTGAAAATGGCTAGCCCAGTTCTATTTTATTAAAGAAATACCAAAACAAGGCCTACTTGCTTTATCGGCCGTGCCGGGCTGCAAATCTTTCAAGACGAGGAGAGTTTCATTCGGTTTGCCCAGAAATGGGCTGTTCATTTTGAAAACACATCAAACCGGGAATTAGTTTCAGTTTTTTTTCATTGCAAGATCTTAAATTCCATTGATATTTATGCGTGGACAATTACTTGGATTTTATATTTATATAAATTATTTTTCAAATAGTTTGAAT
>NW_025237783.1:0-509 GCF_018294505.1 Triticum aestivum
ACAGGATGGCACTGGTGTCACGTGCTCGTCTCGGCGTCCGTCGTCGCTACCGCGATGACGCACGCCTCGACTCGCGTTACGCTAAGACAGGGTGACACTGGTGTCCCGTGCTCGTCTCGTCGTCCGTTATCGCTACCGCGACGACGTCCGCCTCGACTCGCGTTACGCTAAGACAGGTTGGCAATGGTGTCACGTTCTCGTCTCAGCGTCCGTCATCGCTACCGCGACGACGTCCGCCTCGACTCGCGTTACGCTAAAAAAGGGAGGCAGTGCTGTCACGTGCTCGTCTCAGCGTCCGTCCTCGCTACCGCAACGACGTCCGCCTCGAGTCGCGTTACGCTAAGACAGGGTGGCACTGGTGTCACGTGCTCGTCTCGGCGTCCGTCGTCGCTATCGCGATGACGTCCGCCTCGACTCGCATTACACTAAGACAGGGAGGCAGTGGTGTCACGTGCTCGTCTCGGCGTCCGTCGTCGCTACCGCGACGACGTCCGCCTCGACTCATGTTA
>NW_025237783.1:1068-1347 GCF_018294505.1 Triticum aestivum
GCCTCGACTCGCGTTATGCTAAGACAGGGTGGCACTGGTGTCACGTGCTCGTCTCGGCGTCCGTCGTCGTTACCGCGACGACATCCGCCTCGACTCGCGTTATGCTAAGACAGGGAGGCACTGGTGTCACGTGCTCGTCTCGGCGTCCGTCGTCGCTACCGCGACGACGTCCGCCTTGACTCACTTACGCTAAGACAGGGTTGCAGTACTGTCACGTGCTCGTCTCGGCGTCTGTCGTCGCTACCGCGACGACGTCCGCCTCGACTCGCGTTACGCTAA
>NW_025237783.1:1730-2523 GCF_018294505.1 Triticum aestivum
GGCAATGGTGTCACGTGCTCGTCTCGGCGTCCGTCGTCGATATCGCGACGACGTCCGCCTCGACTCGCGTTATGCTAAGACAGGGTGGCACTGGTGTCACGTGCTCAACTCGGCGTCCGTCGTCGCTACCGCGATGATGTCCGCCTTGACTCGCGTTACGCTAACACAGGGTGGCAGTGGTGTCACGTGCTTGTCTCGGCGTCCGTCGTTGCTACCGCGATGACGTCTGCCTCGACTCGCGTTACGCTAAGACAGGGTTGCAGTGCTGTCACGTGCTCGTCTCGGCCTCCATCGTCGCTACCGCAACGACGTCCGCCTCGACTCGCGTTACGCTAAGACAGGGTGGCACTGGTGTCACGTGCTCGTCTCGGCGTCCGTCGTCGTTACCGCGACGACATCCGCCTCGACTCGCGTTACGCTAAGACAGGGAGGCACTGGTGTCACGTGCTCGTCTCGGCGTCCGTCGTCGCTACCGCGACGACGTCCGCCTCGACTCACTTACGCTAAGACAGGGTTGCAGTACTGTCACGTGCTCGTCTCGGTGTCTGTCGTCGCTACCGCGACGACGTCCGCCTCGACTCGCGTTACGCTAATACAGGGTGGCAATGGTGTCACGTGCTCGTCTCGGCGTCCGTCGTCGCTACCGCGACGACGTCCACCTCGACTCGCGTTATGCTAAGACAGGGTGGCACTGGTGTCACGTGCTCGTCTCGGCGTCCGTCGTCGCTATCGCGACGACGTCCGCCTCGACTCGCATTACGCTAAGACAGGGAGGCAGTGGTGTCACGTGCTC
>NW_025237783.1:3988-4518 GCF_018294505.1 Triticum aestivum
GTCGTCGCTACCGCGACGACGCACGCCTCGACTCGCGTTACGCTAAGACAGGGTGACACTCGTGTCCCGTGCTCGTCTCGTCGTCCGTTATCGCTACCGCGACGACGTCCGCCTCGACTCGCGTTACGCTAAGACAGGTTGGCAATGGTGTCACGTGCTCGTCTCAGCGTCCGTCATCGCTACCGCGACGATGTCCGCCTCGACTCGCGTTACGCTAAAAAAGGGAGGCAGTGCTGTCACGTGCTCGTCTCAGCGTCCGTCCTCGCTACCGCAACGACGTCCGCCTCGAGTCGCGTTACGCTAAGACAGGGTGGCACTGGTGTCACGTGCTCGTCTCGGCGTCCGTCGTCGCTATCGCGACGACGTCCGCCTCGACTCACATTACACTAAGACAGGGAGGCAGTGGTGTCACGTGCTCGTCTCGGCGTCCGTCGTCGCTACCGCGACGACGTCCGCCTCGACTCATGTTACGCTAAGACAGGGTGGCACTGGTGTCACGTGCTCGTCTCGGCCTCCGTCATCGCTACCGC
>NW_025237784.1:0-4518 GCF_018294505.1 Triticum aestivum
TTTTTTCTCCCCGAATGTGAATATATGGAGTTGGAGTTGAGGTCGGTGGAGGTCCAGGGGGCCCACGAGATAGGGGGCGCGCCCTATAGGGGGGCGCCCCCTGTCTCGTGGACAGGGTGTGGGCCCCCTGGTGTATTTCTTTCGCCCAGAAATTCTTATTAATTCCAAAAAGTGCCTCCGTGGATTTTCAGGACATTCCGAGAACTTCTCTTTTCTACACATAAAACAACATCATGGCAGTTCTGCTGAAAACTGCATCAGTCCGGGTTAGTTTCATTCAAATCATGCAAGTTAGAGTCCAAAATAAGGGCAAAAGTGTTTGGAAAAGTAGATACGTTGGAGACGTATCAATGGCGCACGCGACGCGCCTTGCCCGGATCTCCTACTCGATCTGGTACCGACGCTCCGGCGTGAACTTAGCGTAGGTAGGAAGAGCGACGCGCCTTGCCGGACCATGGCGAAGCCGCAGAGCGTGGGAAGAGCGGAGCGGCAGAGAGGAGGTGGGTAGGCTCGGGCTGGTGGCGCGAAGGGGGTGGAGGTGGATGGGCTAGGGTTGGGGACGCCGACCAGCTTAAACAGCCGAATTTGGCCTCGAGCGGCGAGCCGGAGCGGTGCCACGGGGCATTCACACCCCACACTGGAGGTGACGTCCATTGGACCGTCAGGTTTGCGAGCAATTCCGTGTGGGACCTCGTCATCAGTCCGCTGTGGCGGACGCGTCTGGACGCCCTCATATCCACCTCATATTTGGGCTAAGGTGCCGGTCATCCCGGGCGTTTTAGACCCATTTGAGGTGCCCATCTGGGTCAACTTTTTCATCACCAGACCATCCACCCGGGCGTTTGAGTCGGTTTGGGGTGCCCAGCTGTAGATGCTCTAATAGATACTCGCTTCGTCCCATACTATAAGCACATTTGTCAACCTAAAACAGTTTGAAAAATGTTCTTATATATTATGGGTGTAGATAGACACAGAATAGATGAGATCAACGCAAAACTAAAATGAGATGAGTTTGAGCTCTTTACGTAGCTTATCAAGACAAGCTGATCTTTGACACCTCCATGGCTAACATAGTATAAAAGTTATGTATAACTAGTCATCTACCCGTGCACCTGCACGGCCTAGAAATTATAGGTATACATTTTATAAATAAATTTATATTTATATGTAAAATGGAAGTGTTGATATCATACAACTGGAAAGATGCTAATTTATTCAACCTCTTGCACAAATAGGAATAACATTCGTTCAGTTGATATTTATTAAGATGATAATATTCATATTTTCTTATGCATGAAAATTTACGTGCCAGTTTTATTTTACTCGGCACGGTCTTCTTTTTGTACGATGTGATTAAATTATTACTTTTTCAACTGGGCATTTCTTAGTTGGGGGCGTGAATATTTTTTAGTTTTTTCATATAACGAACTTTTAGTTTTACATACGTGCTTTTTCTTTTAAATGAGAAGGCACATTTCTTTTTCAATGTGGCACGTGCTTTTTCTAGGAACTTAGACATGGGCGTCGAGTATATTTTTTTAGACGTGCGAGTTTTATTTATGTACATGGTAAGAAGTTTTATTCCTGACGTACATGGTGATTCTTTTAATAAGACAGGATTCTCTTTTGTTTGTACGGATGGATTTCATCCCTTACGTGCATGGTGTTTCCCTGCATGGCCTTGTAGTAGATCTTAACCATAAAAGTGTGGTCTTTTCTTAGATCAAGGTCTGAAGATTTTTTTAAGTTGCATGTACGTGTCTTTTTTTTGCATGGAGATCTCGCGTGCTTTTTTTCCCGGGAAGTTGGATGTGGGTGTGGTTGACTATTTTTTTTGCTTTTTTTTTCCTGGGAGCTTAGATGTGGGCGTGGAGGATTCTTTTTTTGGACATTGTGGATCGTATACCAATGGGACTCTAACCACAATCACTCTAACCACAATCACTTATTTAATCTCAATCGTCGATTTAGAATCTAAAGGTTAAATTTATATGTTTTCTGAAAATTAACGTGAAGGCTTCGTTGGTGCTTCCAATTAGTAAATATATAAGATAAGATGATCTTGTTATATATACGAAAAGGAGCCAGACATCATGTGAGTATATTTAATACACCTACATTGTAGGTTGTGTATGTATATTTCCTCTCCCTTTTTATCAGAGATCAAACATGAAAAGTGAATTAAATGTAGAGAAAATTAGGCGTCAATACGGTTTGTGGTTAGGCCATGTGCTAAATATCATGTTGTGGTCTATCAAATATAGAAAATTACGTTGCAGAATGTACATCGTCTAATTTGAATTGAAACTAGCTCGAGATCGACTCAAAATGGGTTATGGTCATCCTGCAAAACCACTTGTTAAATGTTGTTCTGGGAAAACATTGCAAACAAACAAGAATGTTCATTGTTTCTATTTTTGATTTATTTTTGATTTATTTGGTAATGGCTAAAACACTGCTTTTTTCTTAATATATAATTTCTACAATCAATTTTCTTGATCACGGTGCCAGACAACATGTCAGACCCGACAAAAAGTGAAATAGAATGGTAAAATTTGCATGTGTCTATAAGAAACCAGGCTGCCACCTCTTCCCGGTGTATTTTATTAATTTTGCCAACTACCTTCACAGGCATGCAACATCACTTTGCCTCTCCTATATATTTCACCTCATTTTCGCGTGAACACGCAGGCAGAGCCATCATCTCATTAACTCACGCTTTACACTTTCGCACAACTCTGTCTTGGTTATTTTCGTATAATCGGTACATTTCAATACACATAGGTAAGGGAAACAATCGACACAAAACCCTGACTATCAATAAACACATATGACTAGGACTAGGAGGCGTAGGGAAAGAAACAAATACATGTGTGATCCCCTTGAGAACCAAGAGCACTCTTGTTGGCATGAGCGAGAAACACACTCCTGCGTTTATGGTTGGATTGCGAACCTCGTCGGCTATGCTTAGAGCTGGATGAGCCGAGCGGGCTTTTGGGCTCAGAGCAAGCAAGAATTAGCTTGGTGTGGGCTTGACTCTTCGTGAGAGATATGAAGGCCGAGCCGAGTCATCTTGTTTGACTTGTTCCTGCCACGTTCCAAGCGCAGTTCAACCCGAGTTAGCTAATCAGCTTTTAGCCCGAGTGCAGCCGAACATGCAAAGGCCCAAAAACTTGTAGCTTATGTCTTCAAAACCTTGTAGGCTACATTATTATACACTTCTGCTTTGCATTGTTATGCATCACAAATGGCGTGTTGTGTCGTGTTTTGGTAAAAGCCTGATTACAATGGATTTGTGGTTGGTTCATTTGCTGGTTTGTGCAATTTGGATCTGGCGTAGCAATGAGTTGTTGTCATCTCAGTGTGAAGAATGTGCAAGCAAGTTGCTTCTTAATATCTTAATGTTTAGTTCATGTATGTGAGCTCTGATGAGTGATCCTGTACTTGGATGGTCTCCTTATACTTCTTGTTCAATACAAGGATGGATCGATAAGTACAGTTCTATTTGTTACTGTTCTGAAATTATATTTCTTTTATTAAGAAAGCTCCTTGATGAGTCGCGACATGAACGGATCATTGTATTTTTCATATAACCAAACTCATGTTTTTTGTACTTGTTTACAATTTCTATCGCCCGGAGGCAATGAAATAGCCAGAGGCACAAAGTTTGATGTCCCCGTCAGTGTACGACATCATCACAAACCCAATGGACAAACCCTCCTGTTTGCCCAGGCAACCTGCCATGGCACCCTGGTCTATCCCTTAAGTAAAGAGAATAGCAGGATGATTAGAACACTTACTATAAGAGGACAAGAGCTATGTACATGGCCATGGCTGAAATGGATTAGGTGGCTAAACAAACGGGAGGATACCAAGTAGCTCATTCACTCTATTATATTGGTCTTATTAGCCAGTGTTGCCTATGTATTTTGCCTCTTATTGATGTGTGTATGTTGTCTTGCCTGTGTATATAGTGTTGGAAATATGCCCTAGAGGCAATAATAAAAGTATTATTATTATATTTCCTTGTTCATGATAATTGTCTTTTATTCATGCTATAACTGTATTATCCGGAAATCGTAATACACGTGTGAATACATAGACCACAATATGTCCCTAGTGAGCCTCTAGTTGACTAGCTCGTTGTGATCAACAGATAGTCATGGTTTCCTGGCTATGGACATTGGATGTCGTTGATAACGGGATCACATCATTAGGAGAATGATGTGATGGACAAGACCCAATCCTAAGACTAGCACAAAAGATCGTGTAGTTCATTTGCTAGAGCTTTGCCAATGTCAAGTATCTCTTCCTTCGACCATGAGAGCGTGTAACTCCTGGATACCGTAGGAGTGCTTTGGGTGTATCAAACGTCACAACGTAACTGGGTGACTATAAAGGTGCACTACAGGTATCTCCAAAAGTATCTATTGTTTTATGCGGATCGAGACTGGGATTTGTCACTCCGTGTAAATGGAGAGGTATCTCTGGGCCCACTCGGTAGGACATCATCATATG
>NW_025237785.1:0-4517 GCF_018294505.1 Triticum aestivum
TTCCAATATTTTTTATATTTTCCAAAAATATTGTCCGTTGATTTTCAATGCATTCCAAGAAATTTTATTTCTGCACAAAAACAACACCCGGTAGTTCTGCTGAAAACAGCGTCAGTCCGGGTTAGTTCTTAATCAAATCATACCAAAATCATGTAAAAATATTATAAACATGTCATGAATACATCAAAAATTATAGATACATTGGAGGCGTATCAAGCATCCCCAAGCTTAATTCCTGCTCGTCCTCGAGTAGGTAAATGATAAAAACAGTATTTTTGATGTGGAATGCTACCTAACATATTTATCAATGCAATCTTCTCTATTGTGGCAAGAATATTAAGATCCATAAGATTCAAAACAAAAGTTTATTATTGACATAAAAACAATAGTACTTCAAGCATACTAATAAAGCAATTGTTTCATACTTTAGTATTATCAAACTTTTTCAACTTTCACGCAATACATGAGCATGTGCCATAGACATAGCACTATATGTGGAATAGAATGGTGGTTGTGGAGAAGACAAAAAGGAGGAAGATAGTCTCACATCAACTAGGCCTATCAACGGGCCATGGAGATGCCCATCAATAGATATCAATGTGAGTGACTAGGGTTTGCCATGCAACGGATGTACTAGAGCTATAAGTGTATGAAAGCTCAAAAAGAAACTAAGTAGGTGTGCATCCAAATCGCTTGCTCACGAAGACCTGGGGCATTTTGAGGAAGCCCATCATTGGAATATAGAAGCCAAGTTCTATAATGAAAATTCCCACTAGTATATGAAAGTGACAAAATAGGAGACTCTCTATCATGAAGATCAAGGTGCTACTTGAAAGCACAAGTGTGGAAAAAGGATAGTAACATTGCCCCTTCTCTCTTTTTCTCTCATTTTTTATTTGGGCCTTCTCTTTTTTAAGGCCTCTTTTTTTTTCTTTTCTGTTTTTTTATTTTTTTTCGTCCGGAGCCTCATCCCGACTTGTGGGGGAATCATAGTCTCCATCATCCTTTCCTCACATGGGACAATGCTCTAATAATGAAGACCATCACACTTTTATTTACAACTCAGGAATTACAACTCAATACTTAGAACAAAATATGACTCTATGTGAATACCTCCGGCGGTGTACCGGGATGTGCAATGATTCAAGGGTGACATGTATGAAAGAATTATGAATGGTGGCTTTGCCACAAATACAATGTCAACTACATGATCATGCAAAGAAATATGACAATGATGGAGCACGTCATAATAAACGGAACGGTGGAAAGTTGCATGGCAATATATCTCGGAATGGCTATGGAAATACCATAATAGGTAGGTATGGTGTCTGTTTTGAGGAAGGTATATGGTGGGTGTATGTTACCGGTGAAAGTTGCGCGGTACTAGAGAGGCTAGCAGTGGTGGAAGGGTGAGGGTGCATATAATCCATGGACTCAGCATTATTTATAAAGAACTCACATACTTATTGCAAAAATCTATTAGTCATTTAAACAAAATACTATGCGCATGTTCCTAGGGGAAGAGTTGGTAGGAGTTAACCATCGCGCGATCCCGACCTCCACACAAAGGATGACAATCAATAAATAAATCATGCTCCGACTTCATCACATAATGGTTCACCATACGTGCATGCTACGGGAATCACACACTTTAACACAAGTATCTCTCAAATTCGCGACTACTCCACTAGCATGACTCTAATATCACCATCTTCATACGTCAAAACAATCATAAAGAATCAAACTTCTCATAGTATTCACTACACTTTATATGAAAGTTTTTATTATGTCCCCCGTGGCTGCCTATCATATTAGGACTAATTTTATAACCAAAGAAAATTACCATGCTGTTCTCAAAGACTCTCAAAATAATATAAGTGAAGCATGAGAGTTCATCAATTTCTTCAAAATAAAACCACTACCGTGCTCTAAAAAGATATAAGTGAAGAACTAGAGCAAACGACAAACTACTCCAAAAGATATAAGTGAAGATCAATGAGTACTCGAATAATTGTTTAACTATGTGAAGACTCTCTAGGCTTTACGAATTTCAGATCTTGGGATATTATTCAAACAGAAAGCAAGGCAATTAAAATAAAATGATGCTCCAAGCAAAACACATATCATGTGGTGAATAAAAATATAGCTCAAAGTATAGTTACCGATGATCAAAGACGAAAGAGGGGATACCTTCCGGGGCATCCCCAAGCATAGACTGTTGGTTGTACTTGAATATTACCTTGGGCTGCCTTGGGCATCCCCAATCTTAGGCTCTTGCCACTCCTTATTCCATAGTCCATCGAATCTTTACCCAAAACTTGAAAACTTCACAACACAAAACTTAACAGAAAACTCGTAAGCTCCGTTTAGTATAACAAAAGAAAACCACCACTTAGGTACTGTTGTGAACTCATTCTAAATTCATATTGGTTTAATATCTACTGTATTCGAACTTCTCTATGGTTCATACCATCCGATACTACTCATAGAATCATCGAAATAAGGAATCAACACATATAAAACAGAATCTGTCAACAACAGAACAATCTGTAGTAATCTGTAACTCTCGAATACTTCTGTAACTCCAAAAATCGAGCCAAATGAGTAAAACCTGAGAAATTTGTGTACCAATCCAGAGCAAAAAGAATCAGATAAAAAGCATGTTTTTGTGAATTATCAAAACTAATTTACTAAGGGCAAAAGTTTTTGATTTTCAGCTGGATCGACACAACTATCACCTTAAGCTATCGCAAAGGTCTTACTTGGCACTTTAATGAAACAACATCTATAAAACATGATTACTACAGTAGCTTAATCATGTGAACACATAAAAGTAGTAGGGGTAAATATTGGGTTGTCTCCCAACAAGCGCTCTTCTTTAATGCCTTTTTAGCTAGGCATGATAATTTCAATGATGCTCACATAAATGATAAGAATTGAAACACAAAAAAGCACCATGAAGAACATGACTAGCACATTTAAGTCTAGGCCAATTCCTATGCATAGGGATTTTTGAGCAAACAACTTATGGGAACAAGAATAAACTAGCACAGGAAAGGAAAACAAGAATAACTTCAAGATTTTCAACACGTAGAGAGGAAACTTGATATTATTGCAATTCCTACAAGCATATATTCCTCCTTCATAATAAATTTCAGTAGCATTATGAATGAAGTAAACAATATAACTATCACATAAAGCATTCTTTTCATGATCTACAAGCATAGAACTTTTATTACTCTCCACATAAAAAAAAAATTCTTCTCATGAATAGTAGTGGGAGCAAACTCAACAAAATAACTATCATGTGAGGCATACCCCAATTGAAAATGAAAATCAAGATGACAAGTTTCATGGTTATCGTTATTCTTTATAGCATGCATGCCATCACAATAATCATCATAGATAGCAACTTTGTTCTCATAATCAATTGGAACCTCTTCCGAAAGAGTGGATTCATCACTAAATAAAGTCGTGACCTCTCCAAATCCACTTTCATAATTATCACAATAAGATACAACACCCTCCAAAATAGTGGGATTATTACTTCCTAAAGTTGACAGTCTTCCAAACCCACTTTCATCAATATAATCATCATAAATAGGTGGCATGCTATCATCACAATATATTTTCTCATCAAAACTTGGGGGACTAAAAATATCATCTTAATCAAACATAGCATCCCGAAGCTTGTGGCTTTGCATATCATTAGCATCATGGATATTGAAGGAATTCATACTAACAACATTGCAATCATGATCATGATTCAAATATTTTATGCTAAACATTTTAGTGCATTCTTCTGCTAACACTTTGGCACAATTTTCTGATTCATCATTTTCAAGAAAGACATGATAAAGATGAAGCACATGAGGCAACCTCAATTCCATTTTTGGTAGTTTTATTTTATAAACTAAACTATTGATAAAACAAGAAACTAAAAGATTCAATTGCAAGATCTAAAGATATACCTTCAAGCACTCACCTCCCCGGTAACAGCGCCAAAAAAGAGCTTGATGTCTACTACGCAACCTTCTTTTTGTAGACTGTTGGGCCTCCAAGTGTAGAGGTTTGTAGGACAGTAGCAAATTTTCCTCAAGTGAATGACCTAGGGTTTATTAATCCATGGGAGGCATAGGATGAAAATGGTCTCTCTCAAACAACCCTGCAACCAAATAACAAAGAGTCTCTTGTGTCCCCAACACACCCAATACAATGGTAAATTGTATAGGTGCACTAGTTCGGCGAATAGATGGTGATACAAGTGTAATATGCATGGTAGATATAAGTTTTTGTAATCTGAAATTATAAAAACAGAAAGGTAACTAGTAACAAAAGTGAGCGTAAACGGTATTGCAATGCTTAGAAACAAGGCCTAGGGTTCATACTTTCACTAGTGCAAGTTCTCTCAACAATGATAACATAATTAGATCATATAACAATCCATCAAGATGCAACGAAGAGTCACTCCAAAGTCACTAATAGCGGAGAACAAACAAAGATATTATTGTTGGGTA
>NW_025237786.1:0-4517 GCF_018294505.1 Triticum aestivum
TATGGCGTGAGTGTTAGCAATTGTGGAAGACTATAAGATAGTTGAGTATGTGGACTTGCTGAAAAGCTCTATTGTTGACTCTTTCTGATGTTATGATAAATTGCAATTGCTTCAATGACTGAGATTATTGTTTGTTAGTTATCAACGAAGTTTTTGAACCATACTTGACATTGTGAATTGATTGTTACTTGAGCATAAGAAATCATATGATAAAATCTATTTGTGTTGCTGTTATAAGAATGATCATGATGCCCTCATGTCCGTATTTTATTTTTATCGACACCTCATCTCTAAACATGTGGACATATTTTTCGATATCGGCTTCCGCTTGAGGACAAGCGAGGTCTAAGCTTGGGGGAGTTGATTCGTCCATTTTGCATCATGCTTTTATATCAATATTTATTGCATTATGGGCTGTTATTACACATTATATCTCAATACTTATGACCATTCTCTCTTATTTTACAAGGTTTACCATGAAGAGGGGGAATGCCGGCAGCTGGAATTCTGGCTGGAAAAGGAGCAAACATTGGAAACCTATTCTGCACTGCTCCAAAAGTCCTGAAACTCCACGAAACATGTTTTTGGAATTAATAAGAATTATTGAGCGAAAGAAATACATCAGGGGGCCCACACCCTGGCCAGGAGGGTGGGGGGCGCGCCCACCCCTACTGGGCGCGCCCCTGTCTCCTGGGCCCCCTGGTGCCCCCCCGGTGTCCATCTTCTGCTATATGAGGGCTTTTAACCTGGGAAAAATCGTGGGCAAGCTTACGGGAAGAAACTCCGCCGCCATGAGGCGAAACCTTGGCGGAATCAATCTAGGGCTCCGGCGAAGCTGTTCTGCTGGGGATACTTCCCTCCGGGAGGGGAAATCATCACCATCATCATCACCAATGATCCTCTCATTGGGAGGGGGTCAATCTCCATCAACATCTTCACCAGCACCATCTCCTCTCAAAACCCTAGTTCATCTCTTGTATCCAATCTTGTATCCAAACCACAAATTGGTACCTGTGGGTTGTTAGTAGTGTTGATTACTCCTTGTAGTTGATGCTAATTGGTTTACTTGGTGGAAGATCATATGTTTAGATCCTTAATGCATATTATTACTCCTCTGATTATGAACATGAATATGCTTTATGAGTAGTTACATTTGTTCCTGAGGACATGGGTGAAGTCTTGCTATTAGTAGTCATGTGAATTTGGTATTCGTTCGATATTTTTATGAGATGTATGTTGTCTTTTCCTCTTGTGGTGTTATGTGAACGTCGACTACATGAAACTTCACCATTATTTGGGCCTAGAGGAACGCATTGGGAAGTAATAAGTAGATGATGGGTTGCTAGAGTGACAGAAGCTTAAACCCTAGTTTATGCGTTGCTTCGTTAGGGGCTGATTTGGATCCATATGTTTAATGCCGTGGTTAGGTTTACCTTAATACTTATTTTGTATTGCAATAGGGGTTAATCCTAAGTGGGATGCTTGTCCAAGTAAGGGCAGTACCCAAGCACCGGTCCACCCACATATCAAATTATCAAAGTACCGAACGCGAATCATATGATCATGATGAAAACTAGCTTGACGATAATTCCCATGTGTCCTCGAGAGCTGTTTCCTCATTATAAGAAATTGTCCAGGCTTATCCTTCGGTACATAAAGGATTGGGCCACCTTGCTGCACTTTATTTACTTTCATTGCTTGTTACTCGTTACAATTGATCTTATCACAAAACTATCTATTACCTACAATTTCAGTGCTTGCAGAGAAAACCTTACTGAAAACCGCTTATCATTTCCTTCTGCTCCTCGTTGGGTTTGACACTCTTACTTACCGAAAGGATTACAATAGATCCCCTACACTTGTGGGTCATCAAGACTCTTTTCTGGCGCTGTTGCCGGGGAGTGAAGCGCCTTTGGTGAGTGGAACTTGGTAAGGAAACATTTATATAGTGTGCTGAAATTTTTTGTCGCTTGTTACTATGGAAACTAATCCTTTGAGGGGCTTGTTCAGGGTATCTTCACCCGACCAGTAGAGCAAAGAGTTGCTCCTCAACCTACTGAACCTACTAAAAATATTTACTTTGAGATTCCTTCGGGTATGATAGAGAAACTGCTAGCTAATCCTTTTGCAGGAGATGGAACATTGCATCCCGATTTACACCTTATATTTGTGGATGAAGTTTGTGGATTATTTAAGCTTGCAGGTATTCCCGATGATGTTTTCAAAAGGAAGGTCTTCCCTTTATCTTTGAAGGGATATGCATTGACATGGTATAGGCTATGTGACGATACGGGATCTTGGAACTATAAACGATTGAAGTTGGAATTTCACCAGAAGTTCTATCCTATGCATCTTGTTCATCGTGATCGTAATTACATATATAATTTCTGGCCTCGCGAAGGAGAAAGCATCGCTCAAGCTTGGGGGAGGCTTAAGTCAATGTTATATTCATGCCCCAATCATGAGCTCTCAAGACAAATGATTATTCAAAAAATTTATGCTCGGCTTTCTCTCAATGATCACACTATGCTCGATACTTCCTGTGCTGGTTCTTATATGCTGAAGACTACTGAATTCAAGTGGGACTTATTGGAAAGAATTAAACTCAACTCTGAAGATTGGGGTTCCGACGATGGTAAGGAGTCAGGTATAACACCTAAGTTTCATTGTGTTAAATATTTTATGGATACCGATGCTTTTCATTGATTTAGCGCTAAATATGGACTTGACTCTGAGATAGTAGCTTCTTTCTATGAATCTTTTGCTGCTCACGTTGATCTCCCTAAGGAGAAGTGGTTTAAATATAATCCTCCCATTGAAGTAAAAGTAGTTGCACCTATTACAGTTGAAGAAAACACTATCACTTATGATGATCCTATTGTTCCTACTATTGTTCCTACTACTTATGTTGAGAAACCTCCTTTTCCTATTAGGATAAAGGATCATGCTAAAACTTCAACTGTTGTTTGTAAGAGTAATACTAGAACTTATACACCTCCTGAGAAAATCAAAGTTGAACCTAGTATTGCTATGGTTAAAGATCTCTTGGATGATGATTTAGATGGGCATGTTATTTACTTCTGTGAACAGGCTGCTAATATTGCTAGACCCGATGCTAAGATACATAGACCGGTTGTAGGCATGCCTGTTATTTCTGTTAAAATAGGAGATCATTGTTATCATGGCTTATGTGATATGGGTGCTAGTGCTAGTGCCATACCTGTTGACTTACATAAAGAAATTATGCATGATATTGCACCCGCTGAAATAGAAGGTATTGATGTTACTATTAAGCTTGCCAATAGGGATACTATTTCACCAGTTGGGATTGTTAGAGATGTGGAAGTCTTGTGTGGGAAAGTCAAATATCCTACTGATTTTCTTGTTCTTGGTTCCCCAAAAGATGACTTTTGTCCCATTATATTTGGTAGACCCTTCTTGAATACTGTTAATGCTAGGATTGATTGTGAAAAGGATATTCTTACAATTGGCTTAGGGGATATGTCTCATGAGTTTAATTTTGCTAAGTTTCGAAGACAACCCCGTGATAAAGAATTACCTAGTAAGGATGAAATAATTGGTCTTGCTTCTATTGCCGTACCTCCTACTGACCCGTTAGAACAATATTTGCTAGACCATGAAAATGATATGTTTATGAATGAAAGAAGGGAAATAGATGAAGTATTCCTTCAATAGGGTCCTATTCTGAAACATAACCTACCCGTTGAAATCCTAGGAGATCCTCCTCCACCCAAGGGTGATCCCGTGTTTGAGCTCAAACCATTACCTGATAATCTTAAGTATGCTTATCTAGATGAAAAGAAAATATATCCTGTTATTATTAGTGCTAACCTTTCAGAGCAAGAAGAAGAAAGATTATTGAAAACTTTGAAAAAGCACCGTGCTGCTATTGGATATACTCTGGATGATCGTAAGGGCATTAGTCCCACTCTATACCAGCACAAAATTAAAGTGGAGAAAGATGCCGAACTAGTTAGAGATCCTCAACGACACTTAAATCCTAAGATAAAAGAAGTGTTAAGAAAGGAGATACTAAAACTCCTTGAGGCAGGTATAATTTATCCCGTTGCTGATAGTGAATGGGTAAGTCCTGTCCATTGTGTTCCTAAAAAGGGAGGTATTACTGTCGTTCCTAATGATAAAGATGAATTGATCCCGCAAAGAATTATTACAGGTTATAGGATGGTAATTGATTTCCGTCAATTAAATAAAGCTACTAAGAAAGATCATTACCCTTTACCCTTAATTGATCAAATGCTAGAAATACTATCCAAACACACACATTTCTTCTTTCTAGATGGTTATTCTGGTTTCTCTCAAATACCTGTATCAGTAGAGGATCAATCAAAAACTACTTTTACTTGCCCTTTCGGTACTTTTGCTTATAGATGTATGCCTTTTGGTTTATGTAATGCACCTGCTACCTTTCAAAGATGCATGATGGCTATATTCTCTAACTTTTGTGAAAACATTTGTGAGGTATTCATGGATGATTT
>NW_025237787.1:0-1482 GCF_018294505.1 Triticum aestivum
GTGGTCGCCACCGGCGGGCCCGAGTACCGCGTGCCGCTCGGCCGGCACGACAGCCCGCGGTTCGCCACGCCGCAGGACGTGCTGTCCGGCCTCCCCGCGACCACCTCCGCCGTGCCGTCCCTCCTGGACGTCTTCCACAACCACAGCCTCCACCTCGACGCCACCGACCTCGTCGCGCTCTCCGGCGGGCACACCGTGGGGCTCGGGCACTGCGCCTCCTTCGAGGGCCGCCTCTTCCCGCGCCCCGACCTCCTCCGCAGGCTGAGGCGAACGTGCCCGGCCAAGGGCACCGACGCGCGCACCGTGCTGGACGTGCACACGCCCGACGTGTTCGACAACAAATACTACGTCAACCTGGTGAACCTGGAGGGGCTCTTCGTGTCCTGCCAGGACCTCTTCACCATCGTGGAGCGCTTGGCGCGCAGCCAGCGCTACTTCTTCAGCCAGTTAGGCGCGTCCATCACTACAGGAAAATCTCGGTTTCCCGTGTGTTAGCCTATGAGCCGCGTGTGTTTTTTCGGGCACCCGGCTTATGCTCCTCTAAGCCGAGTCCCGAGAAAAAAACACCCGGTAAATACGAGGAACTCGGCTTATGGTCATCTATAAGCCGAGTTTCGCAAAAGAGCTCACGGCTTATATGAAACACACGGTATCTACGGGAAACGGCACCCGGCTTACAGTACACACTCGGCAAAGACATCTGCCACGTGTCTGCAACGACAGTGGTTGACGGTGCCGTCAAGGAGCAGCCTATAAGCCATGTGTCTGAAGCAGGCACTCGGCTTATAGGACATATAAGCCGTGTGTCCGAAGCAGGCACTCGGCTTATAGGACATATAAGCCGTGTGCCTGATCAAAGCACTAGGCTTACATTTTTTCGGATTTTTTGCAACGCATAACATTTGTGCGAAATTAGTTTAAGATGGTTTTAATTGCATTTACATTTACTACTTAATTAGTATTATTATTCTAACATATTTTCTATCGACTAGTTTTCATGGGTCTTATTTGTGAAATTCTTAATTTAACGCCACTTTAATATTTTCATGACTCTTTCGACACCCTAGCGTACCCGCCACCACACTTCTAGACGTCTAAGAGGCCCCAATGCAAGATTTGGCGGCATGGCTAGCCCCCGGAAGCCACAGGTCACAATCGTAGACACGTGAAGATCAATCCGCATAGAGAGAACTGTTCAGATACTTCTACATAACCAAAAATTATGAAAAATTACCGTCCGTCCTATATCACATGTGCCCACGCCGTGTAAGAAAATCATGATTTTATCGCGTTCCGAGTGTTCAGTAATATTCACGCCGCACCGTTACCGCAGAACGTTTACTATACCGTGTCATCGCTGTCTGTGAGGGGGGCCACACCCGGAACCGTGTGCTGCCTCCTCAGACGGGACACCACCACACCTTAAGGCATGCATGAGGGCCCCGCACAATGATCCGGTGGCATTGCTACCCCCCAAGGCCC
>NW_025237787.1:2564-4516 GCF_018294505.1 Triticum aestivum
TGCCCACGCCGTGTAAGAAAATCATGATTTTATCGCGCTCCGAGTATTCAATAATATTCACGCCGCACCGCTACCGCAGAACGTTTACTATACCGTGCCATCGTTGTTCGTGAGGGGGGCCACACCCCAGAGCCGCGTTCTACCTCTTCAAACATACCACCACACCTTAAGGCATGCATGAGGGCCCTGCGTGACGCTCCAGTGGCATTGCTACCCCCAAGGCCCCCGTCCTGCCAAACCCTGCAGTAGTTGACTAGGAGACCTAACCCTTTGACTTTCGTCGGACGAGCTTTGACCAATGGACCTCTCCACCCGGTTGTGGTAGGTGAGCCCATAGGAACACTTCGGAACAAGGTCCGGGCCAAACCCATTGCAAGATTCTCTCTGTGTCGACCCGACGCGGCCGTTACCCCCCTCCAGGTGCCGGCGGCGGCACCGTCCATGAAGGGGGTCACACTCCGGAGACGCATGCCGGGTATTGGCACCCGCCACCACACTTCTAGACGTGCCACTACTAGAAAAAGGGCTACTAATGGCGCACCGGTTTTGCCTACTAATGGCGCACTATCGGTGTGCCATTACTAGCACGCCATTAGTATTTTTTACTAATGGCGCACCACTGGTGCGCCATTAGTATCTGGTATACTAATGGCGCACCATGTAGTGCGCCATTAGTATAGCCCACGGTGCGCCATTAGTATCTGGTATACTAATGGCGCACCACATAGAAGTGTGCCATTAGTATCTGGTATACTAATGGCGCACCACATAGACACAGGAAAAGCTAAGCTATGTGGGATTTTATTGGCTCTTTTGCTTGGTACATGGTCTTGTATGGAGATGGCAGCCTGTAGGTATTGTTTCGGCTGTGGCCGGATGGTAATCGAGGCGCAGGAGTCGCGGGTCCAGTACAGGTCGACGAAAGTTGGTATTTTGGGTTAATGCTTACATTGACAGGCTGCCTGAATTCAAGTGTTGCAGGAATTGTTTGTGCGACGGATATGCTTGATGGAGTAGCAGGATGCCAAGTTGATCAAGATGGACATTGTGCGGCAAGGATGGCGACGTGCGTATAAGGCTTGGAGTAGTCTGGAGCGCGCCGTGACAGGATCATGCAAACACAAGGCGTCAATCAATGCACAGATGTGCGGGGCAGAGACGACGCAGGGTAGAGCATGGTTGCAGTCGAACATACACGGCTGGATCGGACTGGACTGTCTGACGGATCGACGGGGATGTCGGTCAAAGCAGAAGACGGCGGTGATTTCAGCGACGACGACATAGGAGCTGATGCTGATGGTGGCCGACTTCTGGGGCGTGGAAACACGTGGTGCAGGCTGGAGGGCTTGTGCGGCGGCTTCGACAGACTATTGCGCAGGGTTGATTCAAGATGGTGCACATGAGAGCTTGGAGTCGACAGGGCGCGGGAGGGTGGCATGTACAACCACCATGGAGTCATGTTGAAGGTGGAGCTAGAGTCTGACGGATGACTACACTCTGAGTTGATAGAGGGGCTACATCGTAAGTTAACGGAGAGTCGAAGCCTATTTCAGCGGGGTAGCGAGAGACACGTGGTTTCAGACTGGGTACCAGTGGTCTGATGGAGACGTGATACTCGGCATCGGTCGGTGATGATCGGTGGTTCTTTGCAGTGGGGGTTGAGGCAGTGGGGGCTAGCTACTCGGGAGACTTGACCAGGACAACAGAGGCTCGACGCAGTGATAGCGGTGAGGCGTGCGGTAAGCACGGGACACAGCGACATGCCAATGCACTAATGGTGAGACATGTGGTCAGACAAAGTGTGCAGGGGGTGCTGAAGCAGTGTTGACGAGTACCGGATTCAAGTTGGTGACTGGGTCTATCGGTGCCGGAACATGGATAGGAGTTGACCATGAAGAATATAAGAAAGTGGCGGAGAGTCTGAAATTGTCAAAAGCTGAGAAAGTACATGG
>NW_025237788.1:0-4516 GCF_018294505.1 Triticum aestivum
ATTCTGGCCCGTTTCGTGGACTATTACTCACCGTTTTGGGGTCTGAAAGCGATTTCCAAGGTTGTTGAACCCTAAGGTGCGGTTACGCGTCTGTCATAAACAATCGCAGTTTGGGCTGACTCTGGCCCGATTCATGGACTATTGCTCATCATTTTGGGGTCCCAGAGCTATTTCCACGATTGACGATCCCCTGGGTGCGTTTACGTGTCCGTCGACAACACTCGCGATTTTGGCCGATTCTGGCCCGTTTCGTGGACTATTACTCACCGTTTTGGGGTCCGAAAGCGATTTCGATGGTTGTTGAACCCTAAGGTGCGCTTACGTGTCAGTCATCAACAATCGCAGTTTGGGCTGATTCTGGCCCGATTCTTGGAATATTACTCACCCTTTTGGGGTCCCAAAGCGATTTGCATAGTTGTTGAACCCCAAGGTGCACTTACGTGTCGGTCATCAACACTCACTGTTTTGGCCGATTCTGGCCCGTCTCTTGGACTATCACTCATTGTTTTGGGGTCCGAGAGTGATTTCCACAACTGACGAACCCCAGGGTGCGTTTACGTGTCGGTTATCAACACTCGCAATTTTGGCCAATTATGGTTCATTTCATGCACTATTACTCACCGTTTTGTGGTCCTAGAGCGATTTCCACGATTGACGATCCCTCGGGTGCATTTATGTCTCGGTCATCAACACGCGCAGTTCTGGCCGACTCTGCCCCGTTTCATGGACTATTACTCATTGTTTTGGGGTCCCGGAGCGATTTCCACGATTGACGCACCCCGGGGTGCGTTTATGTGTTGTCCACCAGCAATCTTAGTTTTGTTCGATTCTGGGCTCTTCCATGCACTATTACTCACCATTTTGGGGTCCCGGAGCTATTTCCACGATTGACAATCTCGAAGGTGCGTTTACGTGTCCGTCGTTAGCACTTGCAATTTTGGCCGATTCTTGCCTGTTTCGTGGACTATCACTCACCGTTTTGGGGTCCGAAAGTGATTTCCATGGTTGTTGAACCCTAAGGTGCGCGTACGTTTTGGTCATCAACAATCGCTGTTTGGGCTGATTCTGGCCCGATTCTTGGACTATTACTCACTGTTTTGCGGTCCCAAAGCGATTTCCATTGTTGTTGAACCACAAGGTGCGCTTACGTGTCGGTCGTCAACACTCGCAGTTTTGGCCGATTCTGGCCCATTTCTTGGACTATTACTCACTGTTTTGGGGTCCGGGAGTGATTTCCACGATTGACGAACCCTAGGGTGCGTTTGCGTGTCGGTCATCAACACTCGTAGTTTCGGCCGATTCTGGCCCGTTTCATGGACTATTACTCAGTTTTGGGGCCCCGAAGTGATTTCCACAACTGACGAACCCAAGGGTGCGTTTATGTGTCGGTTATCAACACTCACAATTTGGGCCAATTCTGGTTCATTTCGTGCACTATTACTCACCGTTTTGGGGTCCTAGAGCGATTCCACGATTGACGATCCCTGGGGTGCATTTATGTGTCGGTCATCAACACTCACAGTTTTGGCCGACTCTGCCCCGTTTCATGGACTATTACTCATTGTTTTGCGGTCCCGGAGGGATTTCCATGATTGACGCACCCCGGGGTGCGTTTACGTGTCGTTCACCAGCAACCCTAGTTTTGTTCGATTCTGGGCTCTTTCATGGTCTATTACTCACCATTTTGGGGTCCCAGAGCTATTTCCACGATTAACGATCCTCGGGGTGCGTTTACGTGTCCTTCGTCAACCCTCGGAATTATGGCCAATTCTGGCCCGTTTCGTGGACTATTACTCACCGTTTTGGGGTCTGAAAGCGATTTCCAAGGTTGTTGAACCCTAAGGTGCGGTTACGCGTCTGTCATAAACAATCGCAGTTTGGGCTGACTCTGGCCCGATTCATGGACTATTGCTCATCATTTTGGGGTCCCAGAGCTATTTCCACGATTGACGATCCCCTGGGTGCGTTTACGTGTCCGTCGACAACACTCGCGATTTTGGCCGATTCTGGCCCGTTTCGTGGACTATTACTCACCGTTTTGGGGTCCGAAAGCGATTTCGATGGTTGTTGAACCCTAAGGTGCGCTTACGTGTCAGTCATCAACAATCGCAGTTTGGGCTGATTCTGGCCCGATTCCTGGAATATTACTCACCCTTTTGGGGTCCCAAAGCGATTTGCATAGTTGTTGAACCCCAAGGTGCACTTACGTGTCGGTCATCAACACTCACAGTTTTGGCCGATTCTGGCCCGTCTCTTGGACTATCACTCATTGTTTTGGGGTCCCAGAGTGATTTCCACAACTGACGAACCCCAGGGTGCGTTTACGTGTCGGTTATCAACACTCGCAATTTTGGCCAATTATGGTTCATTTCATGCACTATTACTCACCGTTTTGTGGTCCTAGAGCGATTTCCATGATTGACGATCCCTCGGGTGCATTTATGTCTCGGTCATCAACACGCGCAGTTCTGGCCGACTCTGCCCCGTTTCATGGACTATTACTCATTGTTTTGGGGTCCCGGAGCGATTTCCACGATTGACGCACCCCGGGGTGCGTTTATGTGTTGTCCACCAGCAATCTTAGTTTTGTTCGATTCTGGGCTCTTCCATGCACTATTACTCACCATTTTGGGGTCCCAGAGCTATTTCCACGATTGACAATCCCGAAGGTGCGTTTACGTGTCCGTCGTTAGCACTTGCAATTTTGGCCGATTCTTGCCTGTTTCGTGGACTATCACTCACCGTTTTGGGGTCCGAAAGTGATTTCCATGGTTGTTGAACCCTAAGGTGCGCGTACGTTTTGGTCATCAACAATCGCTGTTTGGGCTGATTCTGGCCCGGTTCTTGGACTATTACTCACTGTTTTGCGGTCCCAAAGCGATTTCCATTGTTGTTGAACCACAAGGTGCGCTTACGTCTCGGTCGTCAACACTCGCAGTTTTGGCCGATTCTGGCCCATTTCTTGGACTATTACTCACTGTTTTGGGGTCCGGGAGTGATTTCCACGATTGACGAACCCTGGGGTGCGTTTGCGTGTCGGTCATCAACACTCGTAGTTTCGGCCGATTCTGGCCCGTTTCATGGACTATTACTCAGTTTTGGGGCCCCGAAGTGATTTCCACAACTGACGAACCCAAGGGTGCGTTTATGTGTCGGTTATCAACACTCACAATTTGGGCCAATTCTGGTTCATTTCGTGCACTATTACTCACCGTTTTGGGGTCCTAGAGCGATTCCACGATTGACGATCCCTGGGGTGCATCTATGTGTCGGTCATCAACACTGACAGTTTTGGCCGACTCTGCCCCGTTTCATGGACTATTACTCATTGTTTTGCGGTCCCGGAGGGATTTCCACGATTGACGCACCCCGGGGTGCGTTTACGTGTCGTTCACCAGCAATCCTAGTTTTGTTCGATTCTGGGCTCTTTCATGGTCTATTACTCACCATTTTGGGGTCCTAGAGCTATTTCCATGATTAACGATCCTCGGGGTGCGTTTACGTGTCCGTCGTCAACCCTCGGAATTATGGCCGATTCTGGCCCGTTTCGTGGACTATTACTCACCGTTTTGGGGTCTGAAAGCGATTTCCAAGGTTGTTGAACCCTAAGGTGCGGTTACGCATCTGTCATAAACAATCGCAGTTTGGGCTGATTCTGGCCCGATTCATGGACTATTGCTCACCATTTTGGGGTCCCAGAGCTATTTCCACGATTGACGATCCCCTGGGTGCGTTTACGTGTCCGTCGACAACACTCGCGATTTTGGCCGATTCTGGCCCGTTTCATGGACTATTACTCACCGTTTTGGGGTCCGAAAGCGATTTCGATGGTTGTTGAACCCTAAGGTGCGCTTACGTGTCAGTCATCAACAATCGCAGTTTGGGCTGATTCTGGCCCGATTCCTGGAATATTACTGACCATTTTGGGGTCCCAAAGCGATTTGCATAGTTGTTGAACCCCAAGGTGCGCTTACGTGTCAGTCATCAACACTCACAGTTTTGGCCGATTCTGGCCCGTCTCTTGGACTATCACTCATTGTTTTGGGGTCCCAGAGTGATTTCCACAACTGACGAACCCCAGGGTGCGTTTACGTGTCGGTTATCAACACTCGCAATTTTGGCCAATTCTGGTTCATTTCATGCACTATTACTCACCGTTTTGTGGTCCTAGAGCGATTTCCACGATTGACGATCCCTCGGGTGCATTTATGTCTCGGTCATCAACACGCGCAGTTCTGGCCGACTCTGCCCCGTTTCATGGACTATTACTCATTGTTTTGGGGTCCCGGAGCGATTTCCACGATTGACGCACCCCGGGGTGCGTTTATGTGTTGTCCACCAGCAATCTTAGTTTTGTTCGATTCTGGGCTCTTCCATGCACTATTACTCACCATTTTGGGGTCCCAGAGCTATTTCCACGATTGACAATCCCGAAGGTGCGTTTACGTGTCCGTCGTTAGCACTTGCAATTTTGGCCGATTCTTGCCTGTTTCGTGGACTATCACTCACCGTTTTG
>NW_025237789.1:0-4516 GCF_018294505.1 Triticum aestivum
CCCCCCCCCTCTCTTGTGGAGATCTATTCGATGTAAACTATTTTTGCGGTGTGTTTGTCGAGATCCGATGAATTGTGGGTTTATGATCAAGTTTATCTATGAGAAATATTTGAATCTCCTCTGAATTCTTTTATGTATGATTGAGTTACCTTTGCAAGTCTCTTCGAATTATCAGTTTGGTTTGGCCTACTAGATTGATCTTTCTTGCCATGGGATAAGTGCTTAGCTTTGGGTTCAATCTTGCGGTGTCCTTACCCAGTGACAAAAAGGCACTAGTAGAAAAGGGGGCAATGGTCCAGGCCAGGTCAGCCCATTAGTCCCGGTTCTATCCAGAACTGGGACCCATGGGGGCATTGGACCCGGTTCGTGAGCCCCGGGGGCTGGTCGGGCCACGTGGGCCATTGGTCCCGGTTGGAGGGACGAACCGGGACCAATGTGCCTCGCTCCTGGCCCACCACCATTAGTCTCGGTTCGTGGCCTGAACCAGAACCAAAGGCTGCCCTTTAGTCCCGGTTCTTGCCACAAACCGCGACCAATTAATTTCCTATATATACCCCTCGCCCGTGAGCAGAGCACTCCCACTGCTCTGTTTTTCGTGGCCGGCGAGGAGAGAGCTTTGTGGTGCTCTAGCTCACCTCCTATGCACATGAGGTGTTCGATGGAATGCCCGAGCCACACTACTTAAGCTTTCTCCTCTCCAAGCTCGACCTCCAAGCTCCATTTTCCTCAATATTTTTTTAGGTTTAGCGGTCCGTCATGTCCCGTCCCCGTCTTCACCACCGTCGATCGCCCGCGCCGATCTTGTCGCCGGCACCACCGTGGTGAGCCTCTTGTTCTTATATTCTTTCTGAAAGGAAAAAAAATTCTTACTTGTATGTTTATATAGATACTTGTATAATTTTCTTATTTTTATTATTGCATCTTATATAGTGCGATTGTTTTGGTATCCGCCCCCGTCGGCCCTCGTCCTGTCTATGATTCAGATGTGGTATATATTATCTTTTCATAACTATTGGTTCATTTATTGTTTATGACAATTATGCCGACCAACGTGACATAGATTTTATTTATCTAGGAGGTTGTTGAACCAGAAATTCCAACCGACCCTATTATCGAGAGGTTAAATTTAGTTGAAGAAGAAAACAATTTCTTGAAGGAAAAAATAGAAAAATTGAGGAGGAGAAGATTATATTGGAGTTGCATGTTGCGGATGTTGTCGATGATCACAAGATCAAGATGGATGCAATGCGCTTGAAGATTAGAAAGATTAGAAAATATGCCATTCATACCGAGGCTTGGTATCATTATGCCGTTGGATCAGTTGTTACATTGGTTGCATGGAGGTGGACGAACACAGATACGAGTATGGGAAGACTCTCATCAAAGATGAAAAATCTCTAACAACGATGATGCGAAGATTCCATCATTGGTACATGAAAACCTGCAGAGAGTCTAGGGGGACGAATAGTTTGTATCTACACATTAAAGAGGAGCATGACCTCATTGGAACTGATCTATTGTGTGTTCCATTTGAGGAGTTCTTCGCGTTCTTCAATCAAAAGGCACTCGATAAATTAACGGTCTTTTGCTACTGTCTGTAAGTACTATTTCTGTAATTAAGTCTCTATATATAGCTCGGCTCTTTCATTGCATGTATTTATAATCTATTATCCTCACTATATTATGCAGATTGAAGATCGTCGAGTGCAGAAAACAAGAACTCTATGATATTGGGTTCATTAACACAAATATCATAGATGATAATCAGGTTACAAAGCACGCCGAAGAGGCCGAGGCCAACTTGCTACAATCGTTGATCAAAAATCAAAACAAAGATAACATACTCTTTCCTTACAACGGCGAGTGAGCGTTACTGTCGTGTGCATATTCGGTTTCCCTTATTACTCGAGCGAGGTTAATTATAGTAATGTAATTGATGAGTTATGCATGCGTGCGCAGCTTCCACTATGTTCTTCTGGAGATTAAGCTTGAGCGGGGACTAGTAACCGTCTTAGACTCGAGATGGAAAGATCCCAAAACCTATGCGGCCATGACTGAATTGCTCAACAAGTAAGTTCAATCGATCATTATCGCACCATATCGGCAACTTTTTGTTCATTTCCTGATATCTCAAGTAATAATAATTATTTTCTTTGTCTTGCAGGGTTTGGAAACAAATCACCGTAGAAGCTCCGAGACTGCCGAAGGAGCTGTGATATACATACCCGAAAGTAAGTACTACTGGCTAGCTAGTTACGGGCATCTCCCATTGATTCTATAGCTATACTTTCATCAATGCCATTTATAATGCTTCATTATCAGTTTGATTGACCTCTATTTCTCGTAAAGTGCTTGTGGAAGGAACAAGGGAATGATTTCTATGGATACTACGTGTGCGAGTTCATCCACAACGCGACTTTGAAAAATAAGTGGGGCTACTCTAAAAGACAACTTGAAGTGCGTAAGCAATAATATTCATAATTTCATTTTATTACACCATCATTTCTGTTGAGTTTCATTCATATATATGTATTAATTAACCCCCTTCTTCAAATTAGACGTGGCAGATGCGGAATGAACTCCTAGAACCAGATCACATGAAAGCAATTCAAGAGGAATTGGCGGGATTCTTTCTTGACCACGTCATCAATAAAGCCGGAGAATACCATGTGGAAGTTGATTTTAATTTCTAGGGGATTGTAATTAAGAGATCTTACATATTGTACATGTATGTAGCCAGTAGCGTCGGATACATGATACAAAAACTTATTGTTCGACCAATCTCTCGGAGAAGGAGAGGTCGATCGATCACTTCTCTCGGTATGCATGACGAACTTCTGTACTCAATGGTTCCCTTCATTTTCTTACTAGCTAGCGTGTCGAGGGCCTCTCTATGTATATAGTACGTAGCATCGACCAAGCACGGACATAAGAGAGGACACACTTCTCTCTATTAATTAGCTAGCTAACACAATATATGAAAGACCTAAATTAACCCCCCAAACCCCCCAAGCCCCCCCCCCCTTCAAAAAAACAACCAAAAAACCCAGCCACTGGAATGCTGATGCGTGGATGCCTTTTGGTCCTGGTTGGTGCCACCAACCGGGACCAAAGGCCCCCCTGCCTGGGCTTGGTGCACCGGCACCATCTATCCCGGTTCGTGTTTGAACCGGGACTAAAGGGGGGAGGTATTAGTAACGACCCATTAGTCCCGGTTCATGAACCGAGACTAAAGGCCCTTACGAACCGAGACAAATGCCCCCTTTTCTACTAGTCAGGGTTGCAAGGCACGTATTGTATTGTTGCCATCGAGGATAAAAAGATGGGGTTTATATCATATTGCATGAGTTTATCCCTCTACATCATGTCATCTTGCTTAAGGCGTTACACTGTTCTTATGAACTCAATACTCTAGATGTAGGCAGGAGTCGGTCGATGTGTGGAGTAATAGTAGTAGATGCAGGCAGGAGTCGGTCTACTTGTTGCGGACGTGATGCCTATATACATGATCATGCCTAGATAATCTCATAACTATTCGCTTTTCTATCAATTGCTCGACAGTAATTTGTTCACCCACCGTAATACTTATGCTATCTTGAAAGAAGCCACTAGTGAAACCTATGGCCCCCGGGTCTATCACTTATCATATTTGCTTTCAATCTACTTTTATTTGCATATTTACTTTTTGCATCTATATTATAAAATACCAAAAATATATTTATCTTATCATACTATCTCTATCAGATCTCACTTTCGCAAGTGGCCGTGAAGGGATTGACAACCCCTTTATTGCGTTGGTTGTGAGTTCTTTGTTTATTTGTGTAGGTGCATGGGACTTTTGAGGAGCCTCCTACTGGATTGATACCTTGGTTCTCAAAAACTGAGGGAAATACTTACGCTACTATTGCTGCATCACCCTTTCCTCTTCAAGGAAAATCAATGCAAGCTCAAGATGTAGCAAGAAGGATTTCTGGCGCCGTTGCCGGGGAGGTCTTCGCTCAAGTCAAGACATACCAAGACCCATCACAAACTCATCTTCCTCGCATTTACATTATTTGGCATTTGCCTCTCGTTTTCCTCTCCCCCACTTCACCCTTGTCGTTTTATTCACCCTCTCTTTTCCGTTTGCCTTCCCGTTGCCATGGCCGAATCAAAAAGAACTAAGGTCCCTTTCCTAGGTTCTAGTACCTTGGATAACCCCTCTATCCTCTCTAAGCTCATGAATAATGATGCTATAGAAAGACCCACCACGGTCACCAATGAGAGCTTAAATAATTTTGATGAGGATGACACTGGATATTTTTGTTATTTACTTGATGAGTCTTTAAAAGATGCTTGGGATATGTTATTAAGGATTCAGGCTAGCTATGTGCCACAATACCAAATTGAAGTTTACTTAAAAAGTTTCTATGTTGGCTTGCCCGCTTCTTTCAAACAAGTTTTAGATTCTATTTTTGAAGAAGGTTTTCTTGAAGGGGATGCTCTAGATACTTATGAAAAAATGAAAACCATATTT
>NW_025237790.1:0-4516 GCF_018294505.1 Triticum aestivum
AAACCATTCTTTAAGCTGCTCCATGGTGGTCAATGCGGTTTTCAGCTCATCCTAGGCCTTGGTGGTTTCTTCTTGTTGGGTTTTCAGATTTGCTTGAAGATCAGCAATTTGCGAGATTTGTTGATTTATTTCACTCTGCAACAATAAGAGAGCATGTCAATATCTTTGTTCAAGTCCCAAGCATATAACCAGTTATACACTTGGCACTTGGGGGCTAATGCAGATCATTTTTATGCGGGTACTTGAAGTCCCAAGGATTAATACAAGTTTTAATCATGGCACTTGGGGGCTAATGTGTGTTTGATCAGACATAAAGAAAATTTCACAAGTTACCGTATGGAGTATACAAAGTCCCGGTTTGACTTTCTCGAGACAAACCGGCCCTTGGGGGCTACAATGCAATGAAGGTACAGAACAAGGAGGAATAATGTTTACCTCATAGCGCTCCTTCATCAGATTTACTAAACCGGCTTCATAATCACGGCTTGTGTACAGCCGGTTCAGGAAGCCGGAGTGAAGATCTTGAGCAGAGAGATCGGTATAAGCAGACAAATCAGTCTTCCCATTCCCCTTGCTCATGGCAGCAAATTCATCCTTGGCAGTGTGCTTTGATAGAGCAACCGGATTACCAGGGGCGTTATATGCAGTGCCCGTAAAAACAACGTCATCATCCTTGGCCGGGCTGGAAGAATCAATACTCTGAATAGGACTTGGTGCTTTCGTGGCAGGGCTTGGCGGTTTGTTAGTTGGACTTGGCAGATCAGCAGTTGAGCCCCGTTGTTCCACTGCTAGACTTGGAGGAGCAGGAGGATGTGAAGTGTCAGCTTCTACATTCGGTTCAACTTCTGGCGGGTTAGCATTACAATCTTGGTTCTGCCCAGCAGAGCTGTCCACGGCAACTTCAAGGTTTTCGTCATTATGCTCTGGCGTCTTCTTCGGATCAACTTCAACAGTAGGGTCGCTTGTCTTGGCCTTCTTGCTTAATCGAGCCTTGGCGCTACAACATCAAAGGTTAGAGTATGGTAAACAGACAAATAAAGAAATAAACTAAGTAATACTCATCGAGCGACAACTTTGAAAGGAGGCAATTGAGTGGTTGACGAACCGCCAGACGAGTTGGAAGAAGCCTGGTAATTCGGGTCAGACGGATTGAGAGGGCATTGGAAGAAACCTTTTAAATGATAACGTTTTTCAGGAGAACAAGTCATCTCTGGACGGTGTTTCCGAGAAGGCGTATCAGCTAAACCGGACGAAGTGATTTGTTGACCACTATGCCAGGTTGTGCGACGTTCTTTGACTTGCCCTGTCTTCAAAGAAAATTTTGGATCCAAATGAGTAAGGGGGTGAGATTGTTTTACTTTCCGGACTGTACGGCGAATTCTTTGAACCGGTACAGGATCTGAGTCGGAAGAAAGAAGAATTACCTCAACATGATCTGCATGGCTGGCCTCAGCGTCATCCTGAAGATAGTCATTGTCAATAAGATGTACGAAAAAGGAACCAAGTGAGTCAAGTTCTAGCTCAGCATCTGATTCCTCCTCCTCTGGCGGGTCAGAAAACTCGGCGGTTTTCTTCTTTCCAGGTTTCTTGGTGGCTTTGGTTTTTACACGAGGAGCCCGGTCCGGTTTAGTCCGTTTCCAGAATGAGCTGTTGGCCTGAAATTAAGACAAAGAAAGGTTAGTAGACAGTAAATACGGAAGCAAATCAGTGAAGTATGTACATGAACCTTACCGCCGGCGGTTTATTGGAGATGTAAAATGGAGCGAAACCGGTTTGGCTGAATGCAGAGATCGGTTCATCAAGCATCCTCTTTACACATTCGGCGATTTCAACATCGGTCATTACTCCTTCGTGATATCGTTGAGGGTCTTTTACATTGCCGGTATACTCATGCATCAATCCGGGGCGGCGGCTCAAAGGCAAAATGCCCCAAGAAACCCAGCAGCAGACAAGATCAATGCCAGTTAAACCGTTGGCCATCAGAGCCCGGAGCTTGGCAAGTTGAGGAGCAAAATTCTTCCGTTTTGTGGCGGTTAAACGTGGAGGCAATGGGTGGCCATTGCTAAGACGATGAGGGCGGTAACCCGGCAAGGGATTTTCTCCATCAGGAGCAGTGTTCCGGCAGTAAAACCAGGTCTGGTTCCAATCTTTAGGATGGCTATGATGTTTGGCATGAGGGAAATCAACTCCTTTCCTTTTTTGAATTGACACGCCACCAAGCTCTGTCTTGGGACCATCTGAGAATTCCGTGCGGCGGTTCAGCTGAAAGAAATCCCGTAACAACTCCACGGTTGGCTCTTCTTGAAGATAGACTTCGCAGAATACTTGAAAGTTGCATATATTTGACATAGAGTTCGGACCAATATCTTGCGGATGGAGTTGGAAGCTTGCGAGGACATCCCGGAAATTTTTTGATCCGGGCGGACTGAATCCCCGGTCTAAGTGTTCCATAAAAACAATCACCTCTCCTTCTTGAGGTTCAGGTGGACATTCCGATTCCGGAACTCGCCAGTGGAGAACCCTTTTTGAGGCTAAGGCACCAGTGGTGACATAACCATTGATTTGTGTCTTCGTGATCCGGGACGGAACCCAATTGCAAGCAGCAAATTGCTTCAACATTCCGGAAAGAGGAACTGAAAGTAAAAGTGCCGGTTTAAGGTGTCTAATTCAGTGTTAAACCAGAGAAGAATACTATGCAAGTTCAGTTGGCAGTTTAAGAGAGGGCTAATGATATATGGCGGATTGACTATCAAAGGGTTAAACTGCCTGTAGGCAAAAGGGCTAGAATTCGAAATTTCTGCTAAGTATTGACGGAAACAGGTTTCACACAATGGTCAAATTTATTTGGATCTACCACACATCCGTAAAGAAATTTTCTCTGTGAGCTCTAAAGGTGCTAAATAGAGCAGGGAAGGCCATGTACTCTACAGAGGTAAAAGAACGATCCGCTAGCATTAAAAATGGACGCAGAGTACCTACCGCATGAGATCTACACTATTATTGGGTCAAACCTATCGCGGCAGGTGGAAGAACAAAGAAGGATGAAGAACTATGGGGAAGAACTCGGGAACCCTAGAAACAGATCTAAAGACGGAGGATAAAGCAAGTTTACCACTGCAGATCTACTGCGGAAGAAGGGCGACGAAAGTCTGGTCCGTTTCAGGTTGATGCAGTGGCCTTTGTCGGTGCAGATCTCGAAGGTCGCGGACGGCGGTAGAGCTCCAGAGCTTGGGCGTCGTGAGGAAGAAGAAGGCGCAGAAGGGGAAAAGAGAGAAGGGCCCTCGGGCCTTATTTATAGAGGACAGAGTAAAACGGCAGGCGCAGGAATCAAGGAGCCTGAAACGGCAGAATGAGTGCACCTGTCGCCTCGATTTTCGGGATAACCATTAAGTGAAGGGAATCTTTTTTAATTATTGTTTACAGAGATGATGTCATGATGGACCGTTGCTGCATTCAGAAGATGACGTCACGGCGGTTTACAAAGTTTCAGGAGAAGACAATATGGCGGTTTACGAAAATACAAGAAGATGCCTGCAAGAGATATTTCAAGTATTGAAGATTGACATGAACAAATTCAAATCAATCTGGGGCATAATGTGGAGGATATAGCTACTGAGTATAAACCGGCCAGGAGGGCCCGGTTCACCCTCGACTATGTTGAAGCCCACGAAGATCCAGAAGATGCCGCTTTACTAAAGGAAGCATAGAAGCCCGAAGCACAAAGGCGGATTAGGGCCCATAGTGGTAAACCACCATGACTATGTATGGTTGTAGTATAAGTTAGGAAAGGAGAGACTGAGCCGGACACTTTGTATGAGTTGGCCTCGGGGCTCTGTAAACCGGCCGGGCGTCAACCTGTGTATATAAAGGGACGACCCGGCGGTGGTTCAGGGACGACAGAGAACGACTCGAGACTCAGGCAAGCGTATTTCGCTCCCTGATCATCGAAACCCAATCAATCCCATCACAACTAGATGTAGGCTTTTACCTTCATCGAAGGGCCGAATTAGTATAACTCCCGTGTCCCTTGTCCGGTTTAACCCCTTCAAGCTAACCTGTTGCGATGGCTCCACGACTAAGTCCTTTCACGAGGACATCTGACGTGATAATTCGACGACACTGTGGTTAGGTTTACCTTAATACTTCTTTTGTAGTTGCAGATGCTTGCAATAGAGGTTAATCATAAGTGGGATGCTTGTCCAAGAAACGGCAGTACCCAAGCACCAGTCCACCCACATATCAAATTATCAAAGTAACGAACGCGAATCATATGAACGTGATGAGAACTAGCTTGATGATAATTCCCATGTGTCCTCGGGAGCGGTTTTCTCATTACTAGAATTTGTACAGGCTTGTCCTTTGCTACAAAAAGGATTGGGCCACCTTGCTGCACCTTATTTACTTACATTGCTTGTTATTCGTTACAAATTGTCTTATCACAAAACTATCTGTTACCTACACTTTCAGTTCTTGCAGAGAATACCTTACTGAAAACCACTTGTCATTTCCTTCTGCT
>NW_025237791.1:0-4516 GCF_018294505.1 Triticum aestivum
GCTCCCCACGCGCGGTCCCGGTCGCAGCCCCAAAAAACCGACACACCATACGCACCCACGCCAAGGCCGGGTTTCTTAAACCTAAAAATATTTTCACCCTTTCTGTAACTATAGACCACATCTCACCTATTCCTTCCTCATACAAACAAGCCCTCAAAGATCAAAATTGGTAAAACGCTATGTTAGAGGAATGCATTGCTTTGTTACAGAAAAAAAGTTTGTCGTTGGTGTCTCCCGTTGGAGGTATCAACTTGGTGATGGGGAAGTAGATCTTTCGGCACAATATGAACCCTGACGGCTCCCTTGTGCGTTACATGGCCCGCTGAATGCTGCGCGGCTTCACACAACAGCACGACATCGACTTCAAGGAGACTTTCAGCCCTGTCGTCAAGCCAGCGACGATCTGCATCGTCCTCAGCCTTGTCGTCTTGTCCGACTGGCCCATACACCAGTTGGACGTGAAGAACGTGTTCCTCCACGGCCACCTCAACACCGTCGTCTACAGTCAGCAGTCGTCTGGCTTCGTCGACACTTCACGCCCACCGCATGTGTGCAAATTGCATCGCTCGCTCTACGGGCTTAAGCAGGCTCCGCGGGCGTGGTTTCAGCACTTCACCACCTACCTTACTCGCCTCGGATTAGCCACTTGCAAGAGCGACACCTCGTTGTTCATCCTGCATCGTGACGATGCCACCGCATACCTCCTTTTGTACGTCGACGATATTATTCTCACCGCCAGCTCCACCTCCCTGCTTTGCCGCACCATCTCGCAACTCCACCATGAGTTTTCCATGACCGACCTTGGCAAGCTCCAGCACTTTCTGGGGATCAACGTTGAGCATGCTCCGCATGTCCACTTTCTTTCACAGCAGCCTGGAGATCCTTGAGTGCGCCCACATGAGCAATTCCAAGCCCCAGCACTTTCTGGGGATCAACGTTGAGCATGCTCCGCATGGCCTCTTTCTTTCACAGCAGCCTGGAGATCCTTGAGTGCACCCACATGAGCAATTGCAAGCCCGTCATCCCCATCGACACCTGTGCAAAACTCTCTGCCACGGACTGCTCGCCCGTATCCGATCCATCTCTTCACCGTAGTCTCGCCAGTGCTCTTCATTACCTTACTCTCACTCGACCAAACATCGCCTACGCTGTCCAGCGGGTCTATATGTTTACGCACGACCCGCGGGAGCCGCACTACACCGTCCTCAAGTGGATCCTACGCTATGTTCGGGGTACACCGCAGCTCGGCCTTCACCTACGGTGCTCCCCCGACCACCGGTTGGTCACGTACTCGAACGCCGATTGGGCCAGGTGCCCCAACACATGCAAGTCCACGTCGGGCTACTGCATCTACATCGGCGACAACCTTGTGTCATGGTCTTCAAAGCGGCAACAGACCATCTCACGCTCAAGCGTGGAGGCGGAATACAGGGCTGTGGCGCCCAACGCCGTGGCCGAGGCGTGTTGGCTGAGCAAGTTCTTCATGAGCTCCGGTGCCCGCCAGCCAGGGCGGCAATTGTCTACTACGACAACGTGAGCATGATGTACCTCTCCACCAACCCTGTACAACATCAGCGGACAAAGCACATTGAGATCGACCTACACTTCGTCCGCGAGCGGGTTTCCTTGGGTGACGTCTGTGTGCTCCACGTTCCCTCTACGTCGCAGTTTGCCAACATCTTCACCAAGTGGCTACCGTCAACTGTCTACCTCGACTTCCGGTCCAGTCTCAACGTGGTCGACGCCCCCGTTGTGACTGTGGAGGCTGCTGGAAGACCAACGGTACACATGTAACGTCAGGACCGAGTCCTGCGTAGTTAGGCTCACGATCTCTCCGATTGAGACTCGCACGATGTGCATGCCCTACGTACGTATAGCTCGGGCAGTTATAACCCCTTCGTGGGAAGTAATACAATCACGAATCACATTCCATAATTCAACCGTCAGGATGGAGGCAAACTAGCAGGGTTGAGATAGCGGAATTTCTTACCGGGAGGGGATGGAGAGACAAGCCGGCGCGGCGAGGAGATCCTGTGGGCGTCGTCGTGGTCGTGGTTGTGCGCGAGGTCGTGGTTGTGCGCGTGGTCGTGGAGATGCTGCATAGCTGGCCGCCGCTCCCCCATGTCCGCTGAGAGAAGGGGGTTGACGGGATCGGCCTCCGTCGCGCTGCTGGAGCAGCAGGCCAGCCGCCCCTGGTGGGTCAGCCTGGAGGCTTTCCGGCCCGCTCGTGGCCCGTTTAGGACCGGCCCGTACGGTCCAGGCCCGACAGAAAAACTAGCCGGTCCGAGCCCAGAAAAGGAGACCGAAATTTTTTCGGTCCGGTCCGGTCTTTATCCGGGCCGACCGAGCGGACCGCAGGCGGCAAGGCCCATCAAGTGTACAGATCAAGCCATCGAGGCCTACCCCGAGCCGAGCGACCCCCTCCCCTCGTTCCATTCCGCCCTGGCTCGATTCCTTCTGCGTTCTGCCCCCTCCAGCGCCTCCTCCTCTGTTCCTCTATCCCTAACCCTAACCCAGGCGACGGCGCCGTTGCCCGCGGCTCTCCCTTCACCGACGGCGCCATCTGGTCCGAGTCCGAGCTGGAGGAGCACGTGTACGTCGGGGAGGCAGCAAGGCCAGCACGCCGTCGGTCCGTCCTTCCCTGGTTCCTCACCGAGCGCCACGAAGAGGAAAAGGTAGCCTCCTGAGATCTCTGTTCTTAAGTTTTTCATACTCCCAAGCCCCAATCCCGATTGGTATCTTCCTCTAATCTACGTCACAGAGTAGATGTTGTAGTTTAGTGAGCTGAACAATCTTGCTGGCAAGTCTTTGATTTGGTGAGGAGATAATGGTGAAGGAGAAGGGGGATTATGTGCTGTTTTATTTGTACATAATGGTCAGGAGATAGTTGTGTTTATTTGCACTAGTAGTAGATGATTTGGTCAGGAGATAATGGTGAAGGAGAAGGGGAATGAGAGGGGGATTTTGTGCTGTTTTTTGTAGATAATGGCAGGAGATAAGTTATGTTTATTTGCACTAGTAGTAGATGATTTGGTCAGGAGATAATGGTGAAGGAGAAGGGGAATGAGAGGGGGATTATGTGCTGTTTTTTATAGATAATGGTCAGGAGATAATTATGTTTATTTGCACTAGTACTAGATGATTTTCTATGCTACAAAAAGAAGAAGATGAATTTTTTGCGCTTGATTAATGTACTGACTGCAGATATTATGTGCTGTTTTTTGTAGATAATGGTGAAGGAGAAGGGGAATGAGAAGGGAAAGGGTGCTGGTAAGGAGAATGCGAAGGCGAAGGCAAAGGAGAAAAGCGTGAATTACCTAATTAGGCAAGATTCGGCGCTGCCTCCGCCGGTTCCGAGGAAGAAGAGGAAGCCTAAGGTGCAGATTAGGAAGGCGAAAGACATTCCCAATGCCCCAACGGGAGAGTTGATTTGTAGGTTAAAAAAACACCATCCACCTCCGAGGCGTCTCCCCAACCGCACCGGTGCCGGCGTGCGTGCCGCGGAAGCCGCTGCCTCTACTATTGTAAGATTGCTTTACTTGATGCTTGATGTAGCCATATTTCCATATAACCATATAGGTGATGCTTGATGCTTATTTGTGTGCTCATGTGTGTTAGGTGGTAGATGACGAGGAGAAGGAGGATGAGGACGAGGAGGAGGACGAGGACGAGGACGTGGACATGGATGAGGATGAGGACAAGGACAAGGACAAGTACGATGAGGAATATGAGGAGCAAAATCTGTTTATAGTCCCACCACAACCGAGTGCTGATATGTCGGATGATGATACATCAGAAGGGTATAAGGAATCAGCTGATGAACTAGAAGGTGACACTATGTCCGAGGAATCACTTGTGCATGTTGTATCTAGTGAGGAGGAGGCAAGAGAAAGGAAAAAGAACAAGAGGCGAAGAGCCAATGCTCTTGTTAGGATGTCATCGGATGTTTGGGCCCATTTTCACAAGGTCAAAGAGCCATCGACGGAGCATCCGGGAGAGATTGTGTTGAAGGTTGTTTGTAATTATTGTCCCAAAAAGAGGTATGCGTATACGCAAGGTGGCAGCACCTCAACTATTGGAAGGCATATCTTAAAATGTGAAGGTTTAAGGAACAAGATCGCTAGGAATGCCATCCAAACAACTCTTGAACTGCGCAAAATCAATGATCCAACAAGTGCTGCAACAATGCACCCCTCTATTGAGTACAACCAAGGAATCGTCAAGGAGCTTATTGCTAAGATGATATGTGTGCATGAGTATTCATTTAGAATGGTTGAACATGAGTGGTTCAACATTCTGATGAAGTGCATGAATCCAAATTATAAACCCATTGGAAGGAAGGCAATACGAGCCGAGTGCATGAGGGTTTACAAGAACGAAAAAGAGGTGCTGAAATCTCTCCTAAAGGGTGTGAGCTCCATATGTCTAACTACAGATTTGTGGACAAGCAACCAAACCTTATCTTACATGTGTGTGGTTGCACACTATATAGATGGGAATTGGAACTTACAAACCC
>NW_025237792.1:0-4516 GCF_018294505.1 Triticum aestivum
ACTTATTTAAACTCCAGACTTCTTTTGTGTTCAGTATGCAGTATTCAAAGCGATGTCATCAATTTCCAACATGTTCTGACATCATTTGTTGTTTTTCAGTCATTTACCTAATTGTTTAGAGAGCTAAATGACCATGAAATTGAAAATCACTACAAAATGAACTGTGAAAATGTTGAAACTTGGCATGGTATCATGATTTCACCCGCATAGCATGTGCGAAAGAGTAGAGAGGGTTACGGCAAAAACTGGACGCACTTCGTGTACAAAATGGACAATCTCTTTCGGAGTATCAGGGTTTCGGACGAGAACTCATCAGTTACACGGGCACTTCAATGTTTTTTAAACTTATTTGAACTCTGGACTTCTTTTGTGTTCAGTATGCAGCATTCAAAGCGACGTCATCAATTTCCATCATGTTCTAACATCATTTGTTGTTTTTCAGTCATTTACCTAATTGTTTAGAGAGCTAAATGACCGTGAAATTGAAAATCACTACAAAATAAACTGTGAAAATGTCGAAACTTGGCATGGTATCATGATTTCACCAGCATAGCATGTGCGAAAGCGTAGAGAGGGTCACGGCAAAAACTGGACGCACTTCGTGTACAAACTGGAGAATCTCTTTCGGAGTATGAGGGTTTCAGACGAGAACTCATCTGTTACACGGGCACTTCAATGTTTTTTAAACTTATTTGATCTCCGGAATTCTTTTGTGTTCAGTATGCAACACTGAAAGCGACGTCATCAATTTCCAAGATGTTCTGACATCATTTGTTGTTTTTCAGTCATTTACCTAATTGTTTAGGAGAGCTAAATGACCGAGAAATTGAAAATCACTACAAAATGAACTGTGAAAAAGTTGAAACTTGGCATGGTATCATGATTTCACCCGCATAGCATGTGCGAAAGAGTAGAGAGGGTCATGGCAAAAACTGGACGCACTTCGTGTACAAACTGGACAATCTCTTTCGGAGTATCAGGGTTTCGGACGAGAACTCATCTCTAACACGGGCACTACAATGTTTTTTAAACTTATTTGAACACCGGACTTCTTTTGCATTCAATATGCAGAATTCAAAGAAACGTCTTCAATTTCCAACATGTTTTGACATCATTTGTTGTTTTTCAGTCATTTACCGAATTGTTTAAAGAGCTAACTGACCATGAAATTGAAAATCACTAAAAACTGAACTGTGAAAATGTTGAAATTTGGCATGGTATCATCATTTCACCCGCATAGTATGTGCGAAAGAGTAGAGAGGGTCACGGCAAAAAGTAGACGCACGTCGTGTACAAAATGGACAATCTCTTTCGGAGTATCAGGGTTTCGGACAAGAACTCATCTGTTACACGGGCACTTCAATGTATTTTAAACTTATTTTAACTCCTGACTTCTTTTGTGTTCAGTATGCAGCATTCAAAGCGACATCATCAATTTCCAACATGTTCTGACATCACTTGTTGTTTTTCAGTAATTTACCTAATTGTTTAGGAGAGCTAAATGATCGTGAAATAGAAAATAACTACAAAATGAACTATGAAAATGTTGACACTTGGCATGGTATCATCATTTCACCCGCATAGAATGTGCGAAAGAGTAGAGAGGGTCATGGCAAAAACTGGACGCACTTCATGTACAAACTGGACAATCTCTTTCGGAGTATCAGGGTTTCGGACGAGAACTCATCTGTTACACGGGCACTTCAATGTTTTTTAAACTTATTTGAACTCCGGAATTCTTTTGTGTTTAGTATGCAGCATTGAAAGCGACGTCATCAATTTCCAGCATGTTCTGACATCATTTGTTGTTTTTCAGTCATTTACCTAATTGTTTAGGAGAGCTAAATGACCGTGAAATTGAAAATCACTACAAAATGAACTATGAAAATGTTGAAACTTGGCATGGTATCATGATTTCACCCGCATAGCATGTGCGAAAGAGTAGAGAGGGTCATGGCAAAAACTGGACGTACTTCGTGTACAAACTGGACAATCTCTTTCGGACTATCAGGATTTCGGACGAGAACTCATCTGTAACACGGGAACTTCAATGTTTTTTAAACTTATTTGAACACCGGACTTCTTTTGTGTTCAATATGAAGCATTCAAAGCGACGTCTTCAATTTCCAACATGTTTTGACATCATTTGTTGTTTTTCAGTCATTTACCGAATTGTTTAAAGAGCTAACTGACCATGAAATTGAAAATCACTACAAAACAAACTGTGAAAATGTTGAAATTTGGCACGGTATCATCATTTCACCCGCATAGTATGTGTGAAAGAGTAGAGAGGGTTACGGCAAAAACTAGACACACTTCATGTACAAACTGGACAATGTCTTTCGGAGTATCAGGGTTTCAGACGAGAACTCATCTGTTACACGGGCACTTCAATGTTTTTTAAACTTATTTGAACTCCCGACTTCTTTTGTGATCAGTATGCAGCATTCAAAGCGACATCATCAATTTCCAACATGTTCTGACATCATTTGTTGTTTTTCAGTAATTTACCTAATTGTTTAGGAGAGCTAAATGACCGTGAAATAGAAAATAACTACAAAATGAACTGTGAAAATGTTGAAAATTGGCATGGTATCATCATTTCACCCGCATAGAATGTGCGAAAGAGTAGAGATGGTCACAGCAAAAACTGGACGCACTTCGTGTACAAACTTGACAATCTCTTTCAGAGTATCAGGGTTTCGGACGAGAACTCATCTGTTACACGGACACTTCAATGTTTTTTAAACTTATTTGAACTCCGGACTTCTTTTGTTATCAGTATGCAGCATTCAAAGCGACGTCATCAATTTCCAACATGTTGTGACATCATTTGTTGTTTTTCAGTCATTTACCTAATTGTTTAGAGAGCTAAATGACCGTGAAATAGAAAATAACTACAAAATGAACTCTGAAAATGTTGAAACTCGGCATGGTATCATTATTTCACCCGCATAGCATGTGCGAAAGAGTAGAGAGGGTCACGGCAAAAACTGGACGCACTTCGTGTACAACTGGACAATCTCTTTCGGAGTATCAGGGTTTCGGACGAGAACTCATCTGTTACACAGGCACTTCAATGTTTTTTAAACTTATTTGAACTCCGGAATTCTTTTGTGTTCAGTACGCAGCATTGAAAGCAACGTCATAAATTTCCAACATGTTCTGACATCATTTGTTGTTTTTCAGTCATTTACCTAATTGTTTAGGAGAGCTAAATGACGCTAAAATTGAAAATCACTACAAAATGAACTGTGAAAACATTGAAACTTGGCATGGTATCATGATTTCACCTGCATAGAATGTGCGAAAGAGTAGAGAGGGTCACGGCAAAAGCTGGACGCACTTCATGTACAAATTGGACAATCTCTTTCGGAGTATCAGGGTTTCGGACGAGAACTCATCTGTTACACAGACACTTCCTTGTTTTTTAAACTTATTTGAACTCCGGACTTCTTTTGTGTTCAATATGCAGCATTCAAAGTGACATCTTCAATTTCCAACATGTTTTGACATCATTTGTTGTTTTTCAGTCATTTACCGAATTGTTTAGAGCTAAATGACCATGAAATTGAAAATCCTTACAAAATGAACTGTGAAAATGTTGAAATTTGGCATGGTATCATCATTTCACCCACATATCATGTGCGAAAGAGTGGAGAGGGTCACGGCAAAAACTGTACACACTTCGTGTACAATCTGGACAATGTCTTTCGGATTATCAGGGTTTCGGACGAGAACTCATCTGTTACACGGGCACTTCAATGTTTTTTAAACTTATTTGAACTCTAGATTTCTTTTGTGTTCACTATGCAGCATTCAAAGGGATGTCATCAATTTCCAACATGTTCTAACATCATTTGTTGTTTTTCAGTCATTTACCTAATTGTTTAGAGAGCTAAATGACCATGAAATTGAAAATCACTACAAAATGAACTGTGAAAATGCTGAAACTTCGCATCGTATCATCATTTCACCCACATAGCATGTGCGAAAGAGTAGAGAGGGTGACGGCACAAACTGGACGCACTTCGTGTACAAACTCGCCAATCTCTTTCAGAGTATCAGGCTTTCGGACGAGAACTCATCTGTTACACGGACACTTCAATGTTTTTTAAACTTACTTGAACTCCCGACTTCTTTTGTGTTCAGTATGCTTCATTCAAAGAGATGTCATCAATTTCCAACATATTCTGACATCATTTGTTGTTTTTCAGTCATTTACCTAATTGTTTAGAGAGCTAAATGACCGTGAAATAGAAAATCAGTACAAAATGAACTGTGAAAATGTTGGAACTTGGCATGGTATCATCATTTCACCCGCGTAGAATGTGCGAAAGAGTAGAGAGGTTCACGGCAAAAACTGGACGCACTTCGTGTACAAACTGGACAATCTCTTTCGGAATATCAGGGTTACAGACGAGAACTCATCTGTTACACGGACACTTCAATGTTTTTTAAACTTATTTGAACTCCGGACTTCTTTTGTGTTCAGTATGCAGCATTCAAAGCGACG
>NW_025237793.1:0-4515 GCF_018294505.1 Triticum aestivum
CTTTATGTGGTGTCACTCAGACGCCCGACTGTGGCATTTCTTTTAGAGCCCTTTGTGTGGTGTCGCTCAGACGCCCGACTGTGGCATTTCTTTTAAAGCGCTTTGTGTGGTATCGCTCAGACGCCCGACTGTGGCATTTCTTTTAAAGCCCTTTATGTGGTGTCGCTCAGACACTCGACTATGGCATTTCTTTTAAAGCCCTTTATGTGGTGTCGCTAAGACGCCCGACTGTGGCTTTGCTTGTTATTTATGTCATAAATTTTAATACTACTATGTTATTGCAATTTTATAAATAACTTGCTTGCACGCATCAGAGATTTATTTATCTTTTGTGACTGACGTCATGAGCATAAAATATTTTTAGCACATCATTGTTATATTATACCTGTGTTCATAATGTTTGCGAGTACATTCAAAGTACTCACTGGCTTGTCCCTGGCTATTGTCTTGGCCAGATTTTCTTGCACGAAGAGGAGCGACGCGATGACAGCCCCGGAACCTAGGTAATGGAGATAGCAGCCTCACGAAGATAGGAGTTAACCTGGTCAGCTGTTCCCGTGGGAAATGGAGTCCCATAGGCACTGATGTTTCACAACCCGCTTCCGCCATCAACCACTAGAAACCATTTGTTGTACTCACAGGCCAGAATGGCCTTGTACTACATATTTTGTTTTCTGCTTGGAATTTCTGTATCAAGTTGGAGCCTCATCAGCTAACAGTAATCCTGGGGCTGATGAGCACGACGGTCTTTTCTGGAAATTTATTACCCGGAAAACCGGTCGTGACACAAAGGGAATTGTATACGGGATTGATTGAGTCCCTGACATCGTGGTTCATCCGATGAGATCATCATGGAACATGTGGGAGCCAACATGGGTATCCAAATCCCGCTGTTGGTTATTGACCGGAGAACATCTCGGTCATGTCTACATGTCTCCCAAACCCGTAGGGTCTACACACTTAAGGTTCGATGACGCTAGGGTTATAAAGGAAGTTTGTATGTGGTTACCGATTGTTATTCGGAGTCCCAGATGAGATCCCGGACGTCACGAGGAGTTCCGGAATGGTCCGGAGGTAAAGATTTATATATGGAAAGTTGTTGTTCGGGTTCCGGAAAAAAGTTCGGGTTTTTTTCGGTATTGTACCGGGAAGCTTCCAGAAGGTTTCGGAGGATTCCAGAGGGGTTCGGAGGTCCGGAAATTGTTCCACCACGTCCAATACAGTAGCATGGGCTGTAGGGGGGCGCCCTAGCCTTAATGGGCCAGGGGCATCAGCCCCCCCAAGGCCCATGCGCATGGGAAGGGGAAAACCCTAAGGGGGAGGGCCTCCACATGACTTGGGAGGCACTCCTCCCCCCTTGGCCGCCGCCCCCTCCTAAGATTGGATCTGAGGGGGCCGGCCCCCTCTCCCTTGCCCCTATATATATGTGGGGGGTGGGAGGGCAGCCGCACCACAAGTTCTGGCGCAGCCCTCCCCCTCTCCCAAGTCCTCCTCCTCTCTCGCGATGCTTGGCGAAGCCCTGCAGGATTGCCACGCTCCTCCATCACCACCACGGCGTTGTGCTGCTGCTGGACGGAGTCTTCCTCAACCTCTCCCTCTCTCCTTGCTGGATCAAGGCATGGGAAACGTCACCGGGCTGTACATGTGTTGAACGTGGAGGTGCCGTCCGTTCGGCACTAGGATCTCCGGTGATTTGGATCACGATGAGTATGACTCCTTCAAACCCGTTCTCTTGAACGCTTCCCCTTAGCGATCTACAAGGGTATGTAGATGCACTCTCCTTCCCCTCGTTGCTGGTTTCTCCATAGATAGATCTTGGTGACACGTAGGAAAATTTTGAATTTCTGCTACGTTCCCCACAGTGGCATCATGAGCTAGGTCTATTGCGTAGATTCTTTGCACGAGTAGAACACAAAGTAGTTGTGGGCGTTGATTTTGTTCAATATGCTTACCGTTACTAGTCCAATCTTGTTTCGACGGTATTGTGGGATGAAGCGGCCCGGACCGACCTTACACGTACTCTTACGTGAGACAGGTTCCACCGACTGACATGCACTTGGTGCATAAGGTGGCTAGCGGGTGCCAGTCTCTCCCACTTTAGTCGGAACGGATTCGATGAAAAGGGTCCTTATGAAGGGTAAATAGCAATTGACATATCATGTTGTGGTTTTGCATAGGTAAGAAACGTTCTTGCTAGAAACCCATAGCAGCCACGTAAAACATGCAAACAACAATTAGAGGACGTCTAACTTGTTTTTGCAGGGTATGCTATGTGATGTGATATGGCCAAGAAGAATGTGATGAATGATATGTGATGTATGAGATTGATCATGTTCTTGTAATAGGAATCACGACTTGCATGTCGATGAGTATGACAACCGGCAGGAGCCATAGGAGTTGTCTTAATTTATTGTATGACATGCGTGTCATTAAACAACGCCATGTAATTACTTTACTTTATTTCTAACCGGTAGCCATAGTAGTAGAAGTAATAGTTAGCGAGACAACTTCATGAAGACACGATGATGGAGATCATGATGATGGAGATCATGGTGTCATGCCGGTGACGATGATGATCATGGAGCCCCGAAGATGGAGATCAAAAGGAGCAAAATGATATTGGCCATATCGTGTCACTATTTGATTGCATGTGATGTTTATCATGTTTATGCATCTTATTTGCTTAGAACGACGGTAGTAAATAAGATGATCCCATATTAAAATTTCAAGAAGGTGTTCCCCCTAACTGTGCACCGTTGCGAAAGTTCGTCATTTCGAAGCACCACATGATGATCGGGTGTGATAGATTCTTACGTTCACATACAAAGGGTGTAAGCCAGATTTACACACGCAGAACACTTAGGTTAACTTGACGAGCCTAGCATGTACAGACATGGCCTCGGAACACAAGAGACCGAAAGGTCGAGCATGAGTCGTATAGTAGATACGATCAACATGAAGATGTTCACCGATGATGACTAGTCCGTCTCACGTGATGATCGGACACGGCCTAGTTGACTCGGATCATGTAATCACTTAGATGACTAGAGAGATGTCGATCTGAGTGGGAGTTCACTAGATGAACTTAATTATCCTGAACATAGTCAAAAAGCCCTTTGCAAATTATGTCAAAGCTCGCGCTTTAGTTCCACTGTTTAGATATGTTCCTAGAGAAAATATAGTTGAAAGTTGACAGTAGCGATTATGCGGACAGTAGAAAGCTTATGTCCTTAATGCACCGCTTAGTGTGTTGAACCCCAATCGTCGTCTGTGGATGTTGCGAACATCGGACATACACGATAACTACGTGATAGTTCAGTTAAACGGTTTAGAGTTGAGGCACCAAAGACGTTTTTCAAAACGTCGCGGAACATATGAGATGTTTCGAGGGCTGAAATTGGGATTTCAGGCTCGTGCCCACGTCAAGAGGTATAAGACCTCCGACAATTTTCTTAGCCTGCAAACTAACGGAGAAAAGCTCAATCGTTGAGCTTGTGCTCAGATTGTCTGAGTGCAACAATCACTTATATCGAGTGGGAGTTGATCTTCCAGATGAGATAGTGATGTTTCTCCAAAGTCATTGCCACCAAGCTGCTAGAGCTTCATGCTGAACTATAACATATCAGGGATAGATGATCTTTGAGGTATTCACGATGTTTGACACCGCGAAAGTAGAAATCAAGAAGGAGCATCAATTGTTGATGGTTGGTGAAACCACTAGTTTCAAGAAGGGCAAGGGCAAGAAGGGACACTTCATGAAACGGCAAATCAGTTGCTGCTCCAGTGAAGAAACCCAAGGTTGAACCCAAAACCGAGACTAAGTGCTTCTGTAATAAGGGGAACAGCCACTGGAGCAGTATTACCCTAGATACTTGGTAGATAAGAAGGCTGGCAAGGTCGATAGAAGTATATTGGATATACATTATGTTAATGTGTACTTTACTAGTACTCCTAGTAGCACCAAGGTATTAGATACCGGTCCGGTTGCTAAGTGTTAGTAACTCAGAATAAAAGGTACGGAATAAACGGAGACTAGCTATAGGTGAGCTGACGATATGTATTGGAAGTGTTTCCAAGGTTGATGTGATCAAGCATCGCACGCTCCCTCTATCATCGAGATTTGGTGTTTGCGTTGAGCATAGACATGATTGGACTATGTCTATCGCAATACGGTTATTCATTTAAGGAGAATAATGGTTACTCTGCTTATTTGAATAATACCTTCAATGGTCTTGCACCTAAAAGAATGGTTTATTGAATCTCGATCGTAGTGATACACATGTTCATGCCAAAAATAGTAATGATAGTACCACTTACTTGTGGCACTCCCATGTAAGTCATATTGGTGTAAAACGCATGAAGAAGCTCCATGTTGATGGATCTTTGGACTCACTCGTTTTTGAAAAGTTTGAGACATGCAAACCATGTCTATTGGTATATACGCATGAAGAAACTCCGTGCAGATGGATCATTTGGACTCACTTGATTTTGAATCACTTGAGATATGCAAATCAT
>NW_025237794.1:0-4515 GCF_018294505.1 Triticum aestivum
ATGATCTTGATAGATGTGACACTTAATAATATTTGTGGGCAACTTAATAAAGGGTAGGTTGGAGTTGATTTTTTGCCAACTCAACCTTGTGTATTTAATTGTAGTAATAAAAGAACTAAATAAAAATTTGACTATTAGGTAGTTATTAGGATAAAATCAGCTTTATGCAAAAATAAACCCTCAAGCCTTCCTTTGTTGTACTATGCATATACATGTAGGTCTGCTATATTATTACTCCTGTGTAACTTGCCAATACATTCAAAGTATTGACCTATATGGCTGCAACGTCTCATGTTGCAGGATTTTCAGACAAAGAGTAAGGTACCGTTAGGGTCGCAAGTCTGCACTCAGCATCGCCAGTGGGCTATGATGGGACTCATCGTTATTTTCTGCTACTTTCCGCTGTTTGATTGAATAAAGCTAGCCAAGTGCTATGCAGATTGTTTTATTTTATATATTCTGGATCATACGATGTAATAAATGATGCACTTGCTATTCTGGTATTCATCTATACTGTGTGTGCTAGCAAGTTCGATCCGGGGACTAGCACGGTAAGCACAGAGACTCAAATCCTTCGAGATTTGGTCGTTACAGATGGTATCAGAGCAGTGTGTTGACTGTAGAACGTGACCCTAGAAAATGGATTAGAAAAAGCCATAGGCGTGAAAATTATTTTGTCAACTAGTTATACTTCTTACTGTTTATTAGTTAAGCCCCTCAAGTCTGTTGACTAGTTAAGTGGGAACTAGTGCTGAGACCACCATTCATGCTTGTTTTATATTGCAACGTTATCATGTTAGCGTATCTCATTGTGTCCACTTTTGTGGTATGAAGATACTAGATTGTTTGCTTGATTGCTAGTTTGTTTGTTAAATTATATCTTGTCGAAATTATTCGACTATATACATATATAATATTATCATATTGTTTCTTGTTTGTTGTTGGTTTGTTGGTGTTATTCGTTGTTGTGTTTTGATGGCTTGATCATATTATGCATATGGTAGAATGTATTTATATATACATATCTTTTGGCCCTATTATATCTATAACTCATCTATGCTTGCCCACCATATGCCGTCGAGGCGTGATACTAGACGCACTCCTGCAGGAGGAGAAAATAATGGCAATGATGTACCATCATACATGCAGCAGTTGCTTCAGGGATAAGCTCAGTTGATCCAGTTTCTTACTCAGAACATGGGAAACAAGAACAATAACAACAACAATTGGCTGCCACCGCCACCTGTGGATATGCTTACTAGGTTCTTGAGGTTGAATCCTCAGAGGTTCTCCAGTTCCCCTGAACCTATTGTGGCTGATGATTGGCTCCGTGCAGTCAATAAGAACCTGGATATTGTTGGATGCACAGATGCAGAGAGGGTGAAGTTTGCCTCACATTTGTTGGAGGGTCCTGCCGCAGCTTGGTGGGACAACTTCTTGGTCACTTATCCCATTGCTACTATCACTTGGGTGCAATTTCAGACAGCTTTCTGTGCCGCACATGTGTCAGCTGGTGCTATGAGTCTGAAAAAGGAGTTTTGTTGTTTGCGCCAGGGAGGTCGCACGGTTAATGCTTATGTGGAGGAATTTAATAATCTTGCACGTTATGCTCCTAATGATGTTAACACTGATGCAGCTAGGCGGGAGAAATTCTAGGAGGGCCTAAATGATGACTTGAGCCTTCAGTTGACAGTGGCCACTTTTAGGAATTGCTAGGATTTGATTGATAAGGCTATTGTTCTAGAGGGAAAGCAACAGGCCATAGAGAATCTCAAGAGGAAGTACAACAATAATAACAGGTAATTCAGGACCACAGCAGAAGCCACGCACTTCATATCATGGTAATCAAGGTAATGGGCATAATCATCATGGAGGTAATGGACATAATCATATTGGAGGAAATGATCATAATCATCATGGAGGGAATAGCCACAACCATAATGGCCACCATCATCATAATGGGCACAAGATTAACAATGGTAATGGCAGAGGTAATGGTAATGGCAATGGCAACGGAGGGAACAATAATCAGAACCACCAGGTTACACGTGCGCCAAGGGATTTGAGTCAGGTGTAGTGCTTCAGGTGTAAGTCTATGGGGCACTATGCCACACATTGCCCAGGGGCGAAGAACTCAGGATCCAGCAAGACAAATCCCTTCCAAAAGGGTCATGTAAATCATGTTAATGTGGAGGAGGTTTACAATGAACCTGTTGCAGTGATTGGTAAGTTCTTGATTAATTCAGTACCTGCAGTTGTTCTTTTTTATACTGGTGCATCGCATTCATTCATTTCGAGGGTATTTGTTGATAAACATCGATTGCCAACCAAAACACTTAGCATGCCTATTAGAGTGAGTTCCCCAGGAGCTGAGATGATAGCAGGTGTTGGTTGTCATTAGTTGACTTTGTCTATTGGGAAGCATGAGTTTCCTACAGATTTGATTATATTGAAGTCACGAGGTCTGGATATTATTTTGGGTATAGATTGGTTGCAATTATATAAATGTCATATTGATTGTGTCAGTCGATCTATTACTCTCAATGCACCAGGAGGGAAGAGGATCAAATATGTGTGGAAGTATAAGCATAATCAGGTGTAGGTGAACTCTCTTAAGGGGGGTAGCCTGGAAGAGGTGCTAGTTGTGAGGGATTATCCAGATGTGTTTCCAGAGGAGTTGCCAGGTATGCCACCAGATAGAGATATTGAGTTTCTTATTGATTTAATACCAGGCACTGGACCTATTGCAAAGAGACCGTATAGAATGCCTCCTCAAGAGTTGGAGGAATTGAAGAAGCAGATAAGAGAGTTGCAGGCACAAGGATTTATTCGCCCAAGTTCATCACCTTGGGAAGCTCCAGTTTTGTTTGTGGTGAAGAAGGATGGAACCTTGAGGATGTGTGTTGATTATCGTTCTCTGAATGAGGTAACCATGAAGAATAAGTATCATTTGCCCATGATAAATGATCTATTTGACCAGTTGGAGGGAGCTACTGTATTTTCTAAGATAGATCTTCGTTCTGGTTATCATCAATTAAAGATTCGTGAGCAAGATATTCCCAAGACTGCTTTCACCACGAGGTATGGGTTGTATGAATATACTGTTATGTCATTTGGATTGACTAACGCTCCTGCATACTTCATGAATATGATGAACAAGGTGTTTATGGAGTTCTTGGATAAATTTGTGGTTGTTTTCATTGATGATATATTGGTGTTCTCCAAGAATAAGCAAGAGCATGAGGTGCATCTGCGTTTGGTATTGGAGAAATTGAGGGAACATCAACTGTATGCCAAATTCAGCAAATGTGAGTTTTGGCTGGATGAGGTATCATTCCTTGGACATGTTATGTCAGGTAACGGAGTTGCAGTTGATCCATCTAAGGTTGCTACAGTTACAGAGTGGGAGACACCCAAGTCAGTTGGGGACATTCGCAGCTTTTTGGGCCTTGCAGGTTATTACAGGAGGTTTATTGAGAACTTTTCCAAGATTGCAAAGCCTATGACTGAATTGTTGAAGAAAGAGAAGAAATTTGCTTGGACCGATGAATGTGAAGCCAGTTTTCAGGAGTTGAAGCAGCGTTTGGTTACAGCCCCAGTCTTAACTCTGTCGGATATACATAAGGACTTCCAGGTATATTGTGATGCTTCTCGTCAAGGACTTGGGAGTGTTTTGATGCAGGAAGGTAAAGTTGTTTCATAAGCTTCACGTCAGCTTAAGAACCATGAGCATAATTATCCTACACATGATTTGGAGTTAGCCTCAGTTGTGCATGCATTGAAAACTTGGAGGCCCTACCTTATTGGTAATCGTTGTGACATATTTACTGATCATAACAGCTTGAAGTATATTTTTACTCAAAAGGATTTAAACCTCAGGCAGAGGAGATGGTTGGAGCTTATTAAGGATTATGATTTTAATGTGCAGTATCATCCTGGTAAGGCTAATGTTGTTGCTGATGCATTGAGTCGTAGGAGCCATGCCAATGCAATTAATATTGATAATATGCCACCCAAGGTATGTGAACAATTCAGGAATCTCAGGTTGGAGATGGTTCCTAAGGGATATTTGGCAACACTTGAGGTAAAGGCTACTTTGCTTGACAGGATTATAGAAGCTCAAAAGGGTGATAAGGAGATTGCTGAGATAAAAGAGAACATGGTCAAAGGTAAGGCAGAAGGTTTCCATGAGGATGAACATGGGGCCATATGGTTTGAGAAGCGTATTTGTGTACCTCAAGATGCAGATATCAGGAAGTAGATTCTTCAGGAGGCGCATGATTCACCTTATTCTATTCACCCAGGTAATACTAAGATGTATTTGGATTTGAGGGAAAGATTTTGGTGGCCTAGCCCGAAGAGGGAAATTGCTGGATATATTGCAACATGTGACGTGTGCCAGAGAGTTAAAGCAGAACATCAGAGACCAGCAGGTTTGTTACAGCCATTGCCTATACCTGATTGGAAGTGTGATGATATTGGTATGGATTTCATTACAGGTCTACCCAGGACTCG
>NW_025237795.1:0-4515 GCF_018294505.1 Triticum aestivum
GCCACCATGGGCATCTTCCTCTTGTCCTTGGGGATGAGCGCCTGGGCCAAGAAGTGGATTCAGGTGAGCGAGGTCATGTGGGTTGCGGGAGCAAGGGAGGGCAGGAGGCGGGCCGGCCGGCAGCAGCTTTCTGTTCGGGGATGCTGGAGCACGGCCATGAGAACCATCGCCTCTGCTTGTACGCCACGGTCGGCGAGCCTCCAGGGACACGCCGCAGCCGGTAGACTTCTCTCACATCTGGGCAGTGACACCCTCAAGGATCTCCCGCCTCTAATCTTTTTTTCCTTCTATGATACATGCCCATCTTGGAGAAATCATGCATCTTGTTTCCCTGTAGCAGCCAGGTGAACGGGCAAAGGATAGGGCGTCCCTGCGAGTTCTCAAGTACTCTAGTGGTGAAATCCTTGAGGAGTTCTACAGTTTAATCAGTTCACACGAAAATCTAATATTACCCCCATCTGTTATCAGCTAGCAGAAGTGTACAATATAAAGCATCTCCGTAATGTGCAGTCTGCTCCAAAGAGACCCCAGCTTGGTATGTATTATTCCTTACAATTAATTACTGCCCACATTGCCAGTCACAGGAGAACAAACTCTACAGATATTTCATTTCACTCAAAAACTATGCATATGCAGGGATTTGATTACCTTAGGAGCCATAATGTTTTGCCTCCTCAATGGGCCATGCACAACAAGGACCTCATGTGACGCCCCAGTAAGTCCGTTTGTGTACTTGTTCACCTTTTAGTATATTGTCTATGTCTCGCAGGAACCATCTGTTGATGTGTGTTTGCAACTTGTGGAAAGAGCTATTGGAAGGTATGCGACCAAATGATTAATTTCTCACTGTTTTTCTGTAGTAGGGAACTTTGAAAATGTGATTAATGTCAAAGAGGAACGATGCGACCATGAACTCCAACTCCACTAGCTTGAAGAACCAACACACCACATTTTTGTGGCGCACTTGAGCTTCTCAGTTGGACTATAGATGGTAACTATAGTGTCATATAGTCATATTAATTTTATGTATATTGCAATTGTAGTGTCATATAGTCATATTAGTTGTATGTAGTGCAGACAACTAGTACTGAAGGTTTCGTCTTTTTCTCTTTTCTTTGCTAAGCCTATAATTTGGAGATTAGCACACTAATTAATTCCTTCAATAGGATGTGTTCTATAGGTTACGACTAAGAGTTTCATATATGTATGTGTATCACTTATTCTTGAGCAGAATAGTATTTTTTTCAAGCAGAGTACGGTAGTGTTCAGAGTTAATTAGTTGGGTATATACCAACAACCAAAAAAATCTCAATTAACTTGAAATCACTAAAATGTTGCTCGAATTATACAAGAAAAAAATCAATTAATATTTCCTCAATGGTTTTTCTTTGTCGACTATATAAGAATTTGCATAAAGACATGTTCCAATGGACATGTAAAAGTACATAAGTTTATTTGCTTTAACATGAATCCATATGCTATTATCCTTTTGCTAATTCATTTATATGTACTGACATATAAATTATTTATGATTTTGTAGATGGACGGTCCACCGTTATAGAAGCATCATGAGGCATTGTAGTCATTGACAAATAATGATTGCATCCCAAGACTGAAGATATATGTGGTCGTTAAAAGTGATACACATATACCCCAAAGTTATTCCATATGAGTCCACCATACCTACCTATATGCGGTATCTACCTGCCGTTCCAAGTAAATTTATATGTGCCAAACTCTAAACCTTCAAATGAAATTCTATTTTGTATGCTCGGATAGCTCATGTATCAACTAGGGTTGTCGATATCTTCCATGCTAGGTGGGTTATTCTCATGATGAGTGGGCTCCGCTCATCATTCACGAGAAAATGGCAGGTAACCGGGATGCCCAGTCCCATGCTCAAATCAAATAAAAATATTTGCAAACAAAACTCCCCCGGGATTGTTGTTAGTTGGACAGTACCCATTGTTTTGGACCAGTCGTGGAATGTGCTCATTGGTGGTGGACCAGTATAAACTTTACCATTCTGTTTGGGAACCGCCTATAATGTATGTAGCATGAAAGATATCGAGATCTCTTGGTTGTTATGTTGACAATGAAACTATGCCTCTCAAAATATTATTTATCTCTGTTTCAAAACTCGAGCTCAGGCACCTCTGCGAAGGGCATATCTATTTAATTTTATGTTGAGTCATCATCCTCTTATTAAAAAGCACCAGTTGGAGAGCACCGCTGTCATTTGCATGCATTGCTATTATTTACATTGAGTATGACTGTGATTGGATCTCTTTTGCCATGAATTACAATGTCTAGTCAGTCCTTGATCTTCAGGGGTGCTCTGCATTTATGTTTTGCAGTCTCAGAAAGGGCTAGCAAGATACCATCTTGTTATATCTTATTATGATTGTTTTGAGAAAGTGTTGTCATCCAAGATTTATTATTATTGCTCGCTAGTTGATTATGCCATTGGTATGAGTAAATATGAGACCTAAATGTTATTATGAATATGGTTAGTTCATAATCTTTGCTAAAAGCTTGAATGCTGACTTTACATATTTGCAAAAACAAGATCAAACAGATTTGTAAAAGTTTTTCTTTATCACTTTCAGTTTGTCAACTGAATTGCTTGAGGACAAACAAAGGTTTAAGCTTGGGGGAGTTGATACGTCTTCAACGTATCTACTTTTCCAAACACTTTTGCTCTTCTTTTGAACTATAACTTGCATGATTTGAATGGAACTAACCCGAACTGACGCTATTTTCAGCAGAATTGCCATGGTGTTATTTTTGTGCAGAAATAGAAGTTCTATGAATGACCTGAAACTCCACAGAGTCACGTTTTGGAATTAATAAAAAGTATTGGCGAAATAATCAACAGAGGGGGACCCACACCCTGTCCACGAGGGTGCATGGCTTCATGGGCAAAGCCCAAAAGTAATGTCGCAAATCATAGAAAAACTTTTTCTTTTGTTGGTATGTGAAGCTAGGCGGTATAAATTTAGCAGCAATATAATTAGCATAATCAGCATACCATGGAGTGCTACGAGAAGTACTTATGACATTTAGTTGCTTATCAGGAAAGCTATCATTAATAGGTAGTGGGTCATCAAGAACATTCTCTAGCCTAGACAAGTTATCTGAAACGGGGTTCTCAGCTCCCTTTCTATCAACAATATGCAAATCAAATTCTTGAAGCAGGAGAACCCATCTTATAAGTCTAGGTTTTGCATCCTTCTTTTCCATAAGATACTTAATAGCAGCATGATTAGTGTGAATAGTAACTTTGGAATCAACAATATAAGGTCTAAACTTATCACAAGCAAACACCACTGCTAAAAATTCCTTTTCGGTAGTAGCATAATTTCTTTGAGAACTATCTAGAGTCTTACTAGCATAATGGATAACATTTAATTTCTTATCAACTCTCTGCCCTAGAACAGCACCTACAACATAATCACTAGCATCACACATAATTTCAAAGGGTAAATTCCAATCAGGTGGCTGAACAACAGGTGCAGAGACTAGTGCTTTCTTAAGTATTTCAAATGCTTCTACACAATCATCATCAAAGACAAACGGTACATCTTTTTCTAATAAATTAGTCAGAGGCCGAGAGATTTTTGAGAAGTCTTTAATGAACCTCCTACAAAATCCGGCGCAACCAAGGAAACTTCTTATACCTTAGGACATGGCACCTTTTCAATAGCATCGACCTTGGCTTTATCAACTTCAATACCTCTTTCAGAAACTTTGTGCCCCAAGACAATACCTTCATTAACCATAAAGTGGCACTTTTCCCAATTCAAGACAAGATTAGTTTCTTCACATCGCTGCAAAACTCGATCAAGATTGCTTAAACAATCATCAAAAGAGGAACCATAGACGGAAAAGTCATCCATGAAAACCTCACAAATCTTTTCGCAAAAGTCAGAGAATATAGCCATCATGCATCTTTGAAAGGTAGCAGGTGCATTACATAAACCAAAAGGCATATGTCTATAAGCAAAAGTACCAAAAGGGCATGTAAAAGTAGTCTTTGATTGATCTTTAGCTGACACGTGTATTTGAGAGAAACCAGAATAACCATCTAGAAAGCAATAATGTGTATGTTTGCATAGTCTCTCTAGCATTTGATCAATAAAAGGTAAGGGGTAATGATCTTTCTTAGTAGCTTTATTTAACTTACGGAAATCAATTACCATCCTATAACCTGTGATAATTCTTTGAGGGATCAATTCATCTTTATCATTAGGGACAACAGTAATACCTCCCTTCTTAGGGACACAATGAACAGGACTTACCCACTGACTATCAGCAACGGGATAAATTATACCTGCCTCCAGAAGCTTTAGTATTTCTTTTCTTACCACTTCTTTCATTTTAGGATTCAAACATCGTTGAGGATCACAAACTGGTTTGGCATGAGCTTCCAAATTTATTTTATGTTGACATAGAGTGGGACTAATGCCCTTAAGATCATCCAGAGTATATCCAATAGCAGCACGGTGCTTCTTC
>NW_025237796.1:0-967 GCF_018294505.1 Triticum aestivum
TCACCTCATCACCACTCGGTCGCCCTGCGCATCACCTCATCACCACACGGCCGCCCCGCGCGTCACCTCATCTCCACTCGGCCGCCCCGCACGTCGCCACTCTGTTGGTCACCTCATCACCACTTGGCTGCCCCGCGCGTAGCTACTCGGTTGTTTACCTCATCACCACTCGCGCGCGCGTTGCCACTCGGTTGGTAACCTCATCACCACTCGGCCGTCCCGCGCGTCGCTAATCGGTTGGTCACCTCATCACCTGTAACACCCCGCATGTAACTTGCCATCTTTGTAACTCCGACTCTTGCCATTTCCGGCTATGTGATATGTTTTTCCCTCCGTTGTCGGGTTTTGTCTTTCGTTTTGCATTTTTTCATGTCATGCATTTTCTTATCATGTCATCATGTGCATTGCATTTGCATACGTGTTCGTCTCATGCATCCGAGCATTTTCTCCATTGTCCGTTTTGCAATCCGGCGCTCCTATCTCCTCCGGTGCACCCCTCTTGTTTTCTTTCGTGTGCGTGTGTCAAACTTTCTCGGAATGGACCGAGGCTTGTCAAGTGGTCTTCTTATACCACCCGGAGACTACCGGTCAAGTTTCGTTCCATTCGGAGGTCGTTTGGTACTCCAACGGTTAACCGGGCATCCGCAAAGTCCATTTGATTATCCAGAAAAAACCCCCTCTAAAACCAGCCCAAAACCCACCAAACTCTCTTCCATGCTCTAGGTCGTTCGATCACGATCGTGTGGGCGAAAACCTCACCTCATTTGGAGTCTCCTAACTCCCTCCACCTATAAATATGTGGGCATCCCGAAATACAACCGCAGTCCAACCCTAGCCCTCGTCCCACTCCGCCGCCGGACACGTCCGGGCGGAGCCGGACACGTCCAACCGCCCCGCCGCCGCCACGTGTCGCCGCCGGGTCCTCCCGCCACCGCCGGCCCGCAGGCCCGTCCCCGGCCCCCTCGGC
>NW_025237796.1:1321-4514 GCF_018294505.1 Triticum aestivum
CCCCGCCGGCGACCCCCACCTCCGGCGCCGCCTCCCTCCGGCGCCCTCCTCCGGCCAGGTCCCGCCGGCCCCTGCCTCGCCGTCGCCCTCCGGCGCCTCTTCCTCCCGCCGGCGACCCAGCCCCGATCGGAATCTGGATCGATCTCTCTGTGGTGAGGCCCGTTGACTTTTCCCCCGAGATGCCGTTTTTTCTTCGAAGTCCTTAATTTCATCAGCATCTTGCTCTGTTCCCGATGCGATAACTCTGTGCATGTAGCTCCGACTCACGCGTGTAATATGTCAAATTGTTCGTCTCGTGATGCTCTTCATTTTGTTCAATTTCACCATGTTCATTAGAGGTCATCATGATGCCCAAATCTTCGTTGGAAGAGGGCTAGTTGCTGTTAATCTCTGGTTCTTATCAGAACTTGGAGATTTGTTATTTTTGTATCATTTAATCTGTGCATCTTTTGAGCATGAGCTCTACATGTGTTTTGAATTATGCCATGCCATCTTTCCAGTGGTGTAGTCCATCTACCAGAAGCATGCAAAGTAGGCCCCGTAATATTTCTGATTTCAGGGGCTTAGTGATTTCTCTAAGTCCTGGTCTGCTGTAATTTTGTTGCCATGTAAACTCGATGCTACAGAGAGATCCATGCATATTTTGGAGATGTTCAGTAAGGATGTTTTGTAGCTATAGTTGTAATTCATCCATTCCTGCAATTGTTTGCAATTTTAGAGAACCATAGAATGACTCAATCTTGCTCTACTTTTGCTATAAAATATTTCTGGTAGATTCTTAACATGATATGCATTTTTGCCAAGCTTATTGTAGTTGATCCATACATGCTATATAATTTTTCTTGCCATGGATAGCTTCATAAACATGCCATCTTTCTGTAGGTATGCTTGTTTTGTCATACATTGCTCTGTAGCGAGTGCATCAAGCTCACAAAGAGGCCTACATATTAATATTTCGGCCATGCTCTGTTTTTCTGCTAAGTCTGAAACCTGTTAACGAAACTTGCTATGTTTACATGCTTGCCATCATATCTTCTGGTCCTTTTTGGCTTATGGTCAGTAAGGGACTTTTGTCATGTGCATTTAGTAGAATACTACCATGCCTTGTTATGCTATGTTAAGTTCCTGTAGCATGTGTGATTTCGTGCTCTGAACATTGCTATCTGATGCTGTTTACTGCCATGTCCAGTGTTTCACTAAGTCTGTGAACCTGTAATCTTTTGCACTATTGCCATGCTTGTTTGAGCTTGATATGTTGTGAACTAGCCGTAGCTCACTGTTCATCTTTTGTCAAGCATCTCCTGTAGATTACTGCCATGTGCTTTGTTGCTATGTTGGGGTGCTGTAGCATTCTTACTTGTTGCATTTTAAGTGCTATCTTGCTGTTTATCGCAGATTCGTGTCATTCTTGTTTTGCTTGCCATTTGCAAACCGTGCATCCGATTCCGGTGATCTTTATATCGATTTCGACCGAAATCATCTCATCTTTCCAGTGGCATGCTTGGTTTGCCAAGTAACTGCCATGTTCATCATTTTCCTTCCGGAGCACGCATATGCATCGCATATCATATCTTGCATATCATATATGTTTTGCATCATGTTGGTTGCGCATTTCTCGTTGTTGATTGTGGTTCCGTTTGTTTGTGTTCTTGTCTTGGGTAGATCCGGGAGACGAGTTTGTGAACGAGGAACCTGTCGAGTACGCTTACGAGGATCAAGCTTTCGACAACTCTGAGAACCTTGCAGGCAAGATGACCACCCCTCGAAATCACTTCTATCTTTGCTATGTTAGTTGTTCGCTCTATTGCCATGCTCCGCTACCTATCACTTGCTATATCATGTCTCCCATTTTAGCCATGTCAGCCCTAACCATCTTTTCCTAGCAAACCGTTGTTTGGCTATGTTACCGCTTTTGCTCAGCCCTTCTTATAGCGTTGCTAGTTGCAGGTGAAGTTGAAGTTTGTTCCCTGTCGGAACATGGATATGTTGGGATATCACAATATCTCTTATTTAATTAATGCATCTATATATATTTGGTAAAGGGTCGAAGGCTCGGCCTTATGCCAGGTGTTTTGTTCCAGTCTTGCCACCCTAGTTACTGTTATACCGGGATTTTGTTCCTTGAGTTTGCGTTCCTTACACGGTCGGGTGATTTATGGGACCCCCTTGACAGTTCGCCTTGAATAAAACTCCTCCAGCAAGGCCCAACTTTGGTTTTACCATTTGCCGCCTAAGCCTTTTTTCCCCCGGGTTTTCGCGAGCCCGAGGGTCATCTTATTTTAACCCCCCCGGGTCAGTGCTCCTTCGAGTGTTGGTCCGAACCGAGCAGCCTGCGGGGCTACCTCGGGGAAACTCGAGGTCTGGTTTTACTCGTAGCTTGACTTATCCGGTGTGCCCTGAGAACGAGATATGTGCAGCTCCTATCGGGATTTGTCGGCACATTCGGGCGGCTTTGCTGGTCTTGTTTTACCATTGTCGAGATGTCTTGTAAACCGGGATTCCGAGACAGGTCGGGTCTTTCCGGCAGAAGGTTTATCCTTCGCTGACCGTGCGAGCTTATGATGGGCTAAGTTGGGACACCCCTGCAGGGTATTATCTTTCGAAAGCCGTGCCCGCGGTTATGAGGAAGATGGGAATTTGTTAATGTCCGGTTGTAGATAACTTGTCACTTGACCCAATTAAAATACATCAACTGCGTGTGTAGCTGTGATGGTCTCTTCTCGGCGGAGTCCGGGAGGTGAACACGGTCTGTGTTATGTATGACGTAAGTAGGTGTTCAGGATCACTTCTTGGTCATTGCTAGATGACGTCCGTTCCATTGCTTCTCTTCTCGCTCTCATTTGCGCAAGTTAGCCACCATATATGTTTTGCCGCTGCAGCTCCACCTCTTGCACCTCCTTGTCCTATAAGCTTAAATAGTCTTGATCTCGCGGGTGTGAGATTGCTGAGTCCCCGTGACTCACAGATTCTACCAAAACAGTTGCAGGTGCCGACGATGCCAGTGCAGATGATGGCGTCGATCTCAAGTGGGAGTTCGACGAGGAACGTGGTCGTTACTATGTGTCTTTTCCTGATGATCAGTAGTGGAGCCCAGTTGGGACGATCGGGGATCTAGCATTTGGGGTTGTCTTATTTTCATCTGGATTTTTACCGTAGTCGGTCTATATGATTGTATTTTGGATGATGTATGAAT
>NW_025237797.1:0-4514 GCF_018294505.1 Triticum aestivum
TGTTAAAATATGATGGAGGCTACAACAAACATTTGGCTAGCATCGTGACTATCTAGTTATGAAAATCGAACACCCAATTTGAATATGGGTTGGAGTTTCAACCAGACACAAGACTAGCTAGTCTGAACCCTACAAACAAAATTGTCTACCATACTTAGGTTAGGACCCCAGTCACTATCTTGAAAAATGATTTCATGGTACCACCAACATGAGCATGGCAGCACATTTACGCTATGACCGAGCTAAACAAAGAACACTGCCTTGAGCTAATAAGTTGTGCTAGGTACACATCACAGTTCCTTTTGAAGTACATAATCTAGCTAGAAATAAATAAATCCATGGGAACGATTCGCCAAGACGCACAAAACAGAAGCCACGGCCGTGGAGTGATTTGATTTGTGGCGTCGTGGTGCAGGCATGTTGCGATTTTTCGTTCCCAACATAACGATGCGTTATGCTGCCGAAATTTCCGGTGAAATTTCATCTAACTTGTTAATTAGTTGCGAAAGCGCGCCAAGTGGCGCTGATCGTTGCGAGGCTCCCGAAGAAGCACTTTGTTAATTAGTTGCTCCCTGCTTAACGTGGCGAATAGGCTTTGGAGGCAGACGTGGGCAGAGATGGAGCCCATTGGGTACATATCAATTAAAAAGGTCCAGTACGTCAGAGTAGCCCAACAGCATTGCATCGGTGTCGGCCCTTTTCAGCCACGCCTCCGCACCAGGCCAACTCAGCACGTCTATACCCATTCTTAATAGAAATAGCCTACAGTCGGATGACTGACTATAGCCAGGTCATTAGCTATTTCATTCGATCAATGGGTTCGATCGGTTAAGTCCGGTATTTTCGTTTTCATTTTCTGTTGTTTTTTCTTAGGTTTTCTTTTTTGATCGATTTTTTGGATATTTTTTCCTTTATGATGCTTTTCATTTTCGTTGTTTTCCAATAGTTTTTCCTTTTCTAATTATAATTTGGTTTTCTTTTTGATTTTTTGATTTTTTTTTGGTATCTTCCGTTCTAATTTCTTTGTAAGTTTTTGGTTTTTGTTCTTTCAACAAATCTCTACTCATTCATACATATTGTAAATTTTCCATATACATGTAAAACATTTTTATACTTGTTTAAATGTTTCCAAATACATATTTACAATTTATTTACATAAACATGTTTTGAATATATTTCTCAAATACGTGTTAAGAATTTACTAAGTACATTCAAACATTTATTTGAATGGTAAAAACCATGTTTTTGAACTATGCAAATATTTTTGTACATTGTACAAATATATATTATTTAAATGTCACACACACTTTTTTGGAACCTATGAAGTTTTTTATTAAATGTAACTTCCAATTTTTTTAATACTCAAAACATTTTAATTGAATTAGACAAATATTTTCTTACATTTGTGTAAACATTTTTTTAAATGTTACATATATTTCTGTTCAAAAGAGCGACATTTCATAATTGTCACAAACGATGGAGTGGCAGGTGATAACTTTTGCCCGCCATTGCAGATCACGTAGCTGTGGTGGGCACCTTTTTCTAACCACCGCTGAATCTTTTCTCTTTTCTCAAATAACTGTGGCAGATACCAAGATCCGCCCGCCACTAATTTTAACCCACCTATAAGCCTTTTTCGAGTAGTGGCAATACATTATTATTTGTTCAGGTCAAACATTCAACGATGTACTCCCTTTGTTCTTATAAGTATTTTTATAGATTCCATTACATATCATATACGGAGCAAAATGAGTGAATCTACACTGTAAAATACATCTATATACACCTAGTATATCCACCTAGCATTGGCACCTAGTATTGAAAGCTTTAAAAAGACTTATATTTAAAAACAGAGTGAGTAATATATACACATCAAATTTTATGTATGGCAAGCCCCAATCCTTGCAAGATAGCTGGCTTCGCCAATGTCCCGCACATAAACATATGGACTGGGTTTGGGATTGTTTGGACGTATGGTGAGGTGCTTGCCAGCCGTTTGATGAAATGGTTATTAGAGGGAATATGGGGAGGAGGAGGAGGAAGAGGAGGATGAAGAAAAGGAGGGCCAACATGCAAAATTTTCAGTCTAACACATTGCCATGTAGCTCTAGACTATGTGTTATATATTTCATGACCAGGAACGTGTCATTGTCGGAGCATGTTCTGAGTTTGACGACCGTTTCCTAACGTGCCAACAAGCACATGTACCATTGTTCTTTTTTTTTGTCGCCCAAATAGCTCTTGCGTGGCTCGCAGCCGGCTTTGTGCTGATCATCATGATGCCATACCGCCATTCCTCTGTTGTGAGCTCGGGCTCGCAGTTGAGACATCGTAGCAGCACCTTGACAGCCACATCCCGCCCATTCGATCGGCCAGCCTCTCTGGCAAGGTTTCATCACGAAATGACATTCGTGGAAGACATGGCAGAAAAACAAAAATGATGCTTCAAAAGCTTTTGGAGCATCGTTTTTGTCACCACGTTTTTCACGAATGTCATCCGATGTGGAAACTTTGCAAGCAATCAAAAATTTGTCAATGTTTGCTAAAAGAAAATTCATATATTTTTTGTTTGATTTTACTGGTTATCAAAGCTCGCATGAGCTCGAGTTCAGTTTAACCGCGTCCTCATTCTTTTCACCTTCTTTAGGCTCAACACATGCAGAACTTTTGTATTTGTTGTATGCTTGGGAACATATTTTAAACTACTAAGTAGATTGTGGGCAAATGAGTTACCGTCCTTAGGACTCTCGTTTGAACATGACATTGACAGGTACCATCCAAAACAAGTGAGGCAGTTAAGAATAATCAATAAACAATATTATTCCCTCCTTTTCGGTTTGCAGACATCAATTCAAAAGTTTCATCAACCAAGATAGATGATTGGTGGTAGAATAAATTGTATAATTTGCAAAAATACTTAATTAATGTGTTCGTTTTCCTCAAAAAAGTGTGTTTACCAATTCATTAATTACATAGCATGCATGCATGATCAATAATTGACTAAAAAATTACATGCACTGATTATTATTTTTTATCTTTACATGTTGTGATTTAATGAACCTTAAAATCTGAAAGTGTGATGGGAAGCAATAAAATTAAGACATAGAACGAAGAGATATTTTTTTTAAAAATAAGCCCTATAAATCGAAAGGAAGAAAGTATCACAGCTGATACGTATCCATCATACAAAGCTCCAAACAAAGCTTCAGCCATCTTAAGTTACTGTAACACTTGCACAATAGCATTAGCAAGGATTCAGGAGCATAGCTTTATGCAGCTAGAGTACAACAACACCAGTATTATTATAAAGATATTAAAAGAGCAGTACTTAAGAAAAGAGACACTGAAAATTGAATCAGTAGTAATATCAAACAAATATTTATACCTACGCCCGTGACTGAAGTCCTCTTGTTACTTAAACCTGAAAAACAGAAATCGCGAAGAGTCTGGCTCAATCGATGTATCCATGTCCAGAATTGAACAAATAGGGGAGGAGGAGCCAGTGCTCACCGGAGGAAAACCGGCGCCAGGGACGACCACGTCTGGGTCGAGGTGGGGAGCTCCGACGGCGAGTGCGGTCCGGAGTGGAATACTAGGCGTAGGCGAAGGCGGCGTGGGTGTGTTGCTGTGCTCGATCTCGGCCTGATCGAGCGCCGACCGATACGCATGAAGTGGCAGAGCCGTCGTAGATCGTCTGCCGGGGACATAAACTGTACAGGCCGCACGGCGCGCCGCGATTCACTTGTACAGTGTATGTCCCTCGCCAGATGATCCTAGGGCGAATCAATTGTTGATTTCAGGCCTCTCATATGCTTGAACAGACAAGCGCAGTCGCATGTACTGATGTACTACCAAGTACCAGCGCTCGCAGGACCAAGTACTAATAGTCAGGGATGCCACGCCACACGCCGCGCCACGTTTCTCAGCACCGCGCAACACGTTTCAAACTTTCAGCATGCAGCCTGACAAGTCTTTAGTCGGTTTCACAAGTAATGGTCTACGTGTCTGCCTGTCTCTATCCGCTCCTGCATGCATGGCTCCACGACAGAGCACGCAATGGTCACGGGCTCACGGCATAGTCATCGTTGTTAGTTGTTAATTAGCCCGCCAACAGCAAACCTGAGGGCCCCTCTCCCCTACTTTCATGGTTTTCTTTTTGACAATGCGCGCTTAAGAACACATGGTTGATGCATTGAATAAAGGAGAGAAAAACTGAAGGACCGAAAGTGTAGCAGCTGACTTGGGGCTCGAGGTAGAGTTTGTTAGAGAATGACAATTAAGACCAGACATATGACTAAAAGATGACTATAGAGGCTAGTAGGTCTAAAGAGCAAGGTTAAGAGCAGGGAATAGAAATATTTAATTAATATTTGCTTACCAGTATAATGAACCTTATAATGAAACAAGCAAGATTATCTCTACCTTAATAAAGCACCTATTGCTTGTGGTGGTCTGTCGCAGTCCGATTTTAAGTGGATTATATGAGAAAACGTTTCATTATTGCAAAAAAAAAA
>NW_025237798.1:0-4514 GCF_018294505.1 Triticum aestivum
TGTCATAGACAGTGGGTTAACAGAGGATTAAACTAATTAGTTTTTAGTTAATTAACTACTGGGCCCACCTGTCAGTGAGAGATTAATTAAACTAATTATTTTTATTTATAAAACATTTTCTTTTTTTAATTTTTGCGGCGGGGCCCGCATGTCAGTGACTGGGCCTGCCCAGTCAGCAGTTGACTGGGTCAACCCAGTCAACTGGGGCCCGTGGGGGCCACTGGCAGTGACCCAGGGGGTGGCCCCAGGTGTGCCACGTCGGCGGCCGGCGCCGGCGCAACTCCGGCGACCAAAACCGCGGCGGTCCCTCGCCGGAGTTGGCCGGAATTGCGCTACGGGGCTCGGGGAGGAACGGGGCTAGGCCCATTCGAAAGAACTCGCAGCGCCGCATCCAGGGGTGGCCGGGGCTTCGCCGGACTCGGCCGGAATCGGCGCCGGCGAGCGGCGGAGGCGGCGGCGCGCACGGGTGCCCGACGGAAACAGGGCTACGGCAGGCGGTTGAGCAAGCGGAGGGGCTGGGGAGCTTCTACGTGCGGTGGGGAGCGCTGTGAGCTTGAGCCCGTGACCATTTGGTCACCGGAGACCCGCCGGCGGCGAGCTCCGCGGCGCGGCGTTCGGGCGCGCGTGGGGGAAAAGCTAGGGAGCGTGGGCGAGCTAGCGGAGTGGGGGAGGAGGTAGAGGAGCTCACCGCGTGGCGCAAGAAAGGCCCGTGGGTGCTTAGGAGCAGCAGGTCGGCGCCGGGGAAGAAGGGGGTCGCCGGCGTCCGAAGATGAAGGCGAGCTCGGAGAGGTCGTTGTAGTGGCTCCGAGCTTCGACGGAGAGGCGGAGGGGGTGTAGTCGAGGGCGGTGACGTCGTACGACACGGCGAGGTGGCGAGTGGGGCACGGTGGCCGCGTGAACGACGGGAACGGCGGCGAGCGCGTCGGGCGTGGGGCAGAGGAGAGCGGCGCGGATCCGGGGGAGGGAAGAGGGAGGCGCGGGGGCCGAGAGGGAGAGCGGGGTGAGTGGGAGGGAGGCCCGAGGAGGCGGGGGAGCTGGCGACCTTATCCCCTCCGGCGTCGGTGCCGGCGAGGGGGTCGGGCGGCAGCGCGCCCCTGTTCCGACCCGGTCGGGAAAACAGGGAAGGGGCGAGGGAGGAGGTGGGCTGGGCCGGGGGCGCGGCTGCGGCCCAGTTTGGGCCGGGGGGGCAGTGGGGGGGAAGCGGGCCTTTTTCCCTTTTTTTTTTCTTTTTCTCTGCCTGGGTTCTGTTTTCTGTTTTCTCTTTATTTGCTTATTCCCTTTTCTGTTTTATTTCATTTAAAAGTATTTAGACATTTTATAAAAATGTGTTTTCTCCACCATAATTACCAGGGTATTATTTAGCACCCACTGAACATTTTTGTTTGAATTTTTGAAAACTTTTATTTTTCACTTTAATTATATTTGAAGTTTGAGCTAGGAGTTTTAAAGGAAGGTGATTCAAATGTGATCAAGCCCTGTTTAGCAACATGATTAGCTTAATCACAGGGGGTTACTGTATCATGATTCTCAGGGTGTTACAAATCTCCTCCACTACAAGAAATCTCGTCCCGAGATTTAGGAGGTAGAAGGAAACAGTGCGGGGTATTCTTCGCGCAGACGATCCTCTCGTTCCCAAGTGGCCTCATCTTCAGAATGGTGCGACCACTGGACTTTGAGAAACTTGATCGCCTTCTGACGTGTGCGGCGTTCAGCTTGGTCGAGAATGCGGACCGGATGCTCCTTATAGGAGAGGTCTTGCTGTAATTCGAGCACTTCATGATCCACAGCTCGGATTGGATCCTTGAAGCAACGGCGGAGCTGTGACACATGGAACACATCGTGAACCTGAGAAAGGTTCGGCGATAGCTCCAGTTGGTATGCCACTTTTCCACGCCTTTCGAGAATAGTGAATGGGCCAATATAGCGAGGAGCTAGTTTGCCCTTGATCCCGAAGCGGTGAGCACCCTTCATAGGTGTGACTCGAAGATAAGCCTTTTCGCCAGGTTGATAGACCATGTCTTTATGATGACGGTCATACTGACTCTTCTGACGTGACTGAGCAGTCTTGAGATTCTCGCGAATAATGCGGACTTGTTCTTCGGCATCTTGGATAATATCCGGTCCGATGAGTGGACGTTCCCCAGTTTCTGACCAGTTCAGGGGGGTTCGGCACTTTCGTCCATATAACACTTCGAAGGGGGCCATCTTCAGACTAGCTTGATAGCTATTATTATAAGAGAACTCAGCATACGGGAGAGATTCCTCCCATTTCTTGCCGAAGGAAATAACGCAAGCTCGAAGCATGTCTTCGAGAACTTGATTGACGCGTTCAACTTGTCCTTGCGATTGAGGATGAAACGCAGTACTGAATGACAGATGAGTTCCCATTGCTTCTTGGAAACTTGCCCAGAATCTTGAAGTGAATAAGCTACCATGGTCTGAACTGATAACCAATGGAATACCGTGGAGTGAAACAATCCTGGACATATAGAGCGTTGCCAACTGGCTAGCAGTGATCGTTTCTTTGACTGCCAGAAAATGTGCAACTTTGGAAAGTCGGTCAATGACGACAAGAATAGCATCATTACCTTTCTGTGATTTGGGAAATCCAGTGACGAAGTCCATTTCAACATGGTCCCATTTCCATTCAGGAATAGAGATAGGTTGCAGAGTTCCAGCAGGCCTTTGATGTTCTGCTTTGATTCGACGGCAAACGTCACACTCAGCAACATAACGAGCAATGTCTTGCTTCATATTAGTCCACCAGAATCTCTGACGGATGTCTTGGTACATCTTTGTACTACCAGGATGGATACATAGAGGCGTATCATGAGCTTCTTTCATAACTTCCTGTGTCATATCCAGGTTTTTCTCTGCACATGGCACCACTAGGCGGCCCTTGAAGTATAGGGTGCCATCTTCAGAAATGGTGAAGAATGAGGACTTTCCTTCTGCGAGGTAGCGCTTAATCTTGTAGGCTTCAGAGTCATACTTCTGTAGCCTTTTGATGCTGTCCTCGAGATCTGGTTTAGCAACTAGGGTATTGAGGGAACCCTGGGCAACAACGTGGAGGTTCACCTTGCCAAACTCCTTGGGAGGGGGAATGAGTGCACCCGGAGGAACAATATGGAGGTTCAGCTTCCTGAATTCCTCAACAAGCGAGGGCTGAACTTTGTGAACCTGAAGGTGGTTGCAGTAAGACTTGCGGCTCAAGGCATCAGCCATTACATTAGCCTTGCCTGGCGTATAGGAAATACCCAAGTCAAAGTCTGCAACAAGCTCCATCCATCTCTGCTGGCGGAGGTTCAGATCTGGCTGAGTAAACAGATACTTCAGACTTTGGTGGTCGGTGAAGATCTCGCAACGATTACCGAGAAGGTAATGTCGCCACTGCTTCAACGCATGAATGACAGCAGCAAGTTCGAGGTCGTGAACTGGGTAGTTCTCTTCGTGAGGGCGCAATTGTCGAGAGGCATAAGCAATCACTTTGCGGTCTTGCATTAGGACACAGCCTAATCCTTGACGGGAAGCGTCGCAGTAAATGACGAAGTCCTTCTTAGTATCAGGTGGAGCTAGAACTGGGGCAGAAGTCAACTTGTCTTTGAGTGCCTGGAAACTTTCCTGACATTTGTCTGTCCATTGGAACTTGACACCCTTATGCAACAGGTTAGTTAGAGGCCTGGCGATCTTAGAGAAGTTCTCGACGAATCGACGGCAATAGCTGGCGAGACCGAGAAAACTTCTGACTTGCTTAACGTTCTTGGGAGGAGTCCAATCAAGAATAGCCTGAACTCGTTCAGGGTTGACGGCAATACCATCCTTAGAGATGACATGCCCAAGATAGGTTACTTCCGGTAGCCAGAATTCACATTTGGAGAACTTGGCATATAGTTGATGTTCTCGTAGCTTTTCCAGCACAAGTCGGAGATGTTCCGCATGTTCTTCTTCGTTCTTGGAAAATATCAGGATATCATCCAGAAAAACCACGACGAACTTGTCGAGGTAATCCATGAATTGTAGTTCATCAGACGAGAGAAGGTGGCTGGAGCATTGGTTAAACCGAAAGACATGACGGTGTACTCGTATGAACCATAGCGAGTCACGAAGGCGGTCTTTGGGATATCCTCTTCGCGAACACGGATCTGGTGGTAGCCCAACCTCAAGTCGAGCTTAGAGAACACTGACGAACCCGCCAGTTGATCATACAGATCATTGATCCGAGGAAGAGGGTATTTATTCTGAATGGTAGCTTGGTTTATAGGACGGTAGTCTTGAACTAACCGGTTTGTCCCATCCTTCTTCTTGACAAAGAGAGAAGGTGCTCCCCAAGGAGAGCAACTTGGGCGAATGAATCCTTTGCGAAGAGACTTGTCGATTTCCTCCTTAAGCTCAAGGAGTTCATGCGGCGGCATTTTGTAGGGTCGCTTTGCTATAGGAGTGGTGCCTGGTTTCAAGTCGATGATGAATTCGACAGCTCTAGCAGGGGGAATCCCTGGAAGTTCTTCAGGGAAGAC
>NW_025237799.1:0-4513 GCF_018294505.1 Triticum aestivum
AAGCCATCTCGCTTCAACACCAGATGTGTCTAATGCCGTTAATTCTGCTTCCATTGTCGATCTCGTTAAGATCGTTTGCTTGCAAGACTTCCAGGAAACAGCGCCACCTCCAAGAGTAAACATATACCCAGTTGTGGCCTTCATCTCATCAGCATCAGAGATCCAATTCGCATCACTATACCCTTCAAGTACCGACGGGTATCCGGTATAGTGAAGTCCATAGTTCATAGTACCTTTCAGATAGCGCATAACTCTCTCAACAGCATGCCAATGTACATCACCCGGTTTGGAAACAAACCGGCTCAGTTTGCTCACAGCAAACGCGATGTCAGGCCTCGTTGCGCTCGCTAGGTACATCAGTGAACCAATGATTTGAGAGTATCTCAATTGATCTTTAGCAATGCCTTTGGACTTTCGAATCAATACGCTAGGATCATATGGTGTTTGAGATGGTGTGCAATCCGAATATCCAAAACGACTCAACACCTTCTCAACGTAATGGGATTGCAGAAGTGTGATCCCACCCTCATTATCTCTCAGTAGCTTGATGTTCAAGATAACATCAGCCACACCAAGGTATTTCATCTCAAAGTTCTGAGATAGAAACGATTTGACCTCCTCAATGACTTTGAGGTTTGTTCCGAATATCAGTATGTCATCAACATACAAGCACCGTATAACTCCTTCGCCCCCACCATGGCGATAGTATACACATTTGTCAGCCTCATTAACAACGAAACCAACAGATGTCAGAGTTGTATTAAACTTATCATGCCATTGCTTAGGTGCTTGTTTCAGGCCATATAAAGATTTTATCAACCTACACACCTTTCTTTCCTGACCATCTATCACAAAGCCATCAGGCTGTTGCATGTAGATTTCCTCCTTTAGCTCTCCATTTAGAAAAGCCGTCTTAACATCCATCTGATGGACGAGAAGACCATGTGAGGCCGCCAACGAGAGTAATACTCGAATGGTGGTCAGTCTAGCCACAGGTGAATAAGTATCAAAGAAATCTTCCTCTTCTTGCTGGTCATAGCCCTTGGCCACAAGCCTAGCCTTGTACTTTTCAATCGTACCATCGGGCCTAAGCTTCTTTTTGAACACCCACTTACATCCCAGTGGTTTGCAACCATAGGGACGGTCAGTGATCTCCCGTGTCCCGTTAGCCATGATGGAATCCATCTCGCTACAGACCGCATCCTTCCAGTAGTCAGCTTCTGGAGAGGCATACGCTTCTGAAATAGAAGTGGGAGTATCATCCACGAGGTACACGAAGAAATCATCACCAAAGGTCTTTGCAGTCCTTTGTCTCTTGCCCCTACCAAGGGTTTCCTCGTCATCCTCCTCGGGATTTTCATCATGTGTTTGTTCATAATATTCCATAGGGATGGCAGGTTCAGGAGTCTCCTCAGATTCCTGTCTAGAAGTGCTTTGCATATCTCTCATAGAAAAAATATCCTCAAAGAATGTAGCATCCTTAGACTCCATAATTGTACCGATCTTCTGGTCAGGTACCTCAGATTTCACTACTAGAAATCTATAGCCAACGCTGTTCTTAGCGTAGCCCAAATTAATGCAGTCCACGGTCTTATGTCCAAGCTTACGCTTTTTGGGGATCGGCACGTTGACTTTCGCCAAACAGCCCCAAGTGCGCAAGTACGAGAGTGTCGTCCTTCTCTTTGCCCATTTCTCATAGGGAGTGATCTCACTATCCTTTGTCGGAACTTTATTCAGGACATGACATGCCGTCAATATAGCCTCCCCCCACCATGCCTTGGATAAACCCGATGTATCTAACATGGCGTTAACCAAATCAGTTAGAGTACGGTTTTTCCGCTCGGCAACCCCGTTTGACTGGGGTGAATAGGGAGGCGTCCTCTCATGAATAATGCCGTGTTCCGCACAGAAGGAATCAAACTCACTCGAGAAGTACTCTCCACCACGATCTGACCGGACTCGTTTAATTTTCTTTTCAAGTTGATTTTCAACTTCTGCCTTATAGATTTTAAAGTAGTGTAGAGCCTCATCTTTAGTATTTAACAGATACACATAGCAATATCTAGTGGAATCATCTATAAATGTCATGAAGTATCTCTTTCCACCTTTAGTCAACACACCATTCATCTCACAAAGATCAGAATGTATGAGTTCTAATGGTGCCAGGTGTCTCTCCTCCGCGGCCTTATGAGGCTTGCGAGGTTGCTTAGCTTGCACACATGAAAGGCACTTAGAACCTTTGGCTAAAGTGAAACTCGGGATTAAATCCAACTTGGCTAGCCGCGTCATAACACCAAAACTAATGTGACAAAGACGTGAATGCCAAACTTCAGATTCATTAACATTCGAATGAATATGGTTCACGACTTTATTACAAAAATCTGCGAGGGAAAGGCGGAACATCCCTCCGCTCTCATAACCTTTTCCAACAAAGAGTCCATATTTTGTAACAACTAATTTATTAGACTCGAAAACCAACTTAAACCCTTCTCTACATAGAAGGGAGCCACTAACGAGGTTCTTCTTGATGGCGGGGACATGCTGCACGTTCTTCAGCTGCACGATCCTTCCCGAAGTAAACTTCAGATCGACCGTGCCAACACCATGAACAGAAGCACTCGCGCCATTCCCCATCAATACGGACCCGTGACCTGTGACCTGGTAAGAAGTGAACAATGAAATGTCAGCACACACATGAACACCTGCACCTGTGTCCACCCACCAATCGTTGCGTTGAAACACTGAAAAAACAGTAAATAAATTACCGTACCCAGATGCACCATTCTCATTGTTGCCCACAATCATGTTGACAGACTTGGAGTCCTGTCCTGACTTCTTGTACTTGTTTGGGCACTTGTTGGCCCAATGTTCAACCGAACCACAAGTAAAGCAGCCCTCGTCCTTCTTGTTCTTCTTGAAGGTCTTCTTACCCTTCTTCTTAAAGTCGGTATTGTGTTGGACACCGTTCTTTCCCTTGGGCTTGTGGGAGTTGAAGTTCTTCTGGTTCACCATGTTGGCAATAGAAGTCCCTTCGGCCCCTTTTCCGTGCGAGTCTTTTGCCCTCGAATTCTGCTCAACACTCAGATGGCCAATGACATCCTCCACAGAGAATTCACGCCTCTGATGTTTCAGAGTGGTGGCAAAGTTCCTCCAGGAATTCGGGAGCTTAGCGATTATGCAGCCCGCGACAAACTTGCCCGGTAACTCGCACTTGAGAAGCTCAAGTTCCTTAACAATGCATATTATCTCATGAGCCTGCTCCAATACAGGACGGTTTTCAACCATCTTGTAATCGTGGAACTGCTCTATAATATACATCTCGCTCCCTGCATCGGCGGCCCCGAATTTAGATTCAAGCGCCTCCCACAAGTCCTTGGCGACATGCACATGTAAATATGCGTCGACCAGTTTATCTCCGATCACGCTAAGAACTGCTCCGAGAAACACAACGGTAGCCTCCTTGAACGCCTTCTCCTGTTCAGGAGCAATCGTTCCCGTGGAGACACCGGTGACCCAGAACACGTTCATAGCCGTGAGCCATAACGTGGTCTTAGTCTGCCAACGCTTGAAGTATGTACCGGTAAACTTATCCGGTTTCAGTGCAGCGGCAAAGCCACTTGCCGAGAAATTCCTACACATAATAGGTTTTTGGATTGTTGAGTAAATAGGCAATTTCTCGATTAAATTAATCCATGAGTAAATCACTAGCATGGCATTGACTAAGTTGATGACGTATTGACTCTGATCTAGACATGCACGTACTAAGCAAACAGTAGACAAATCTACACATACTGCTAGTACTGCTAATATGAAAATAATCAGGAGCGGGATAAACGAGTTATACCCTCCAGTAGGCCACGCAGAGGCCGCGGCTTTGGTGGCAGCAGCGGCGTCGTCGGCGACCTTCTTGTCGGCTTCAGCTTTCTCGGCGGCGGCACGGTCGGCGTCGGTGGACATGGTGATGACGAAGGCGACGCGGACGTACAGGAAGTAGACGATCGGAAGCGAGCAGTCGCGTAATCGCTGCCCAAAAACCTATTCGCCCCTCACCCCGTACAGGAACCAGAAGGGCGTGGTTTCGGAGACCTGCTCTCCCGTCGACCGTGTACGTGGCGGACGGGATGGAGTCACCGGCGGCAGCAGCAGCAAAGGGACGACGGTGGGCGTGCGCGTGAGCAGATGTGATCTGTTCGTGGCGGCTAGGGTTAGGAGACACCGCATACTTATAGGCGCAGCCGCGTGGAGAGACGTGGGCTCGACCCACGTCCGAGTCCGTGACAGCCCACGATCCGACGTCTCAGATCGTGGCCCAGCTGTCAGAAAACTCTCCGTTAGTGACTGGCAAAAATAAGCGCGTAGGTGTGAGCTCGGCTCGGCTCAATCCCGCAACCCGCGGCGCGTCGTGACGAGGCGAGGCGTGGCGTGGCGAGGCGGGCGGCGGAGGAGGAGTGCGCGAGGGCCTCTTCTCTTCTCAAGCTCCAATAGCATGTAGAAGAGAAACCCTTATAAACCA